>NC_048574.1:86531007-86538507 GCF_013265735.2 Oncorhynchus mykiss
CAAATCTCCACCCGGCACAGCCAGAAGAGGACTGGCCCACCTCTCATAGCCTGGTTCCTCTCTAGGTTTCTAATCTCCACCAGGCACAACCAGAAGAGGACTGGCCACCCCTCATAGCCTGGTTCCTCTCTAGGTTTCTTCCTAGGTTCTTGCCTTTCTAGGGAGTTTTTCCTAGCCACCGTGCTTCTACACCTGCATTGCTTGCTGTTTGGGGGTTTTAGGCTGGGTTTCTGTTACAGCACTTTGAGATATCAGCTGATGTCAGAAAGGGCTTTATAAATACATTTGATTGACATTCGATTGCTAATATACCTGTTTAAAAAAAATATAAATATAATTTCTAAAAATGGTCTGAGAAAAACAACATTGGCAGGGCAATTCAAGCAAAGTTAAGTAGGTTCTGTAGTTTACGGCACAAACCTCATTGCTACAGAACTGTTTTATGATTGGTTCGTGTGGGTAACATTTTATAAGTCAAGGTAATAAAATATCAGAGCGGTAGATCTCTGCTTGCATTGTGACCTTGACTCAGACTAGGGTGGTGACCACTGTTGTAGACGAATTGAGGCTGTTCTGAGGTGTTCTTAATGTCTCCAACACTCAGTGTACTCCTATGATAGCTCCTCTCCTCCCCCCTCCCCTTCTCTCCCTCCATCTCCTCTCTTCTCTCCCTACTCCTCCCCCTCTCTCTCTCCCTCCATCTCATCTCTTCTCTCCTCTCCTCTCTCCCTTCTCCCCCTCTCTCCCTCCATCTCCTCTCCCTTCTCCCCCTCTCTCCCTCCATCTCCTCTCTCCCTCCATCTCCTCTCCTCTCTCCCTCCATCTCCTCTCTCCCTCCTCCCCTCTCCCTCCTCCTCCTCCTCTCTCCTCTCTCCCTCCATCTCCTCTCTCCTCTCCCTCCATCTACTCTCCATCTCCTCTCCCTCCATCTCCTCTCTCCCTTCTCCCCCTCTCTCCCTCCATCTCCTCCCCCTCTCTCCCTCCTCCTCCCCTGTCCTCTCCCTCCTCCTCCCCTCTCCCTCCATCTCCTCCCCCTCTCTCCCTCCTCCTCCCCTGTCCTCTCCCTCCTCCTCCCCTCTCCCTCTATCTCCTCTCCATTCATTTATACAGTAACTACAGTATCACTAAGATTTGTCTATATAGCATACATCTTTCTCTCTCTCTCTACCTCTCTGCCTCTACTTCTCTATCTCTCTCTACCCCTCTATCTATCTCTCTACCTCTCTCTCTCTCTACCTCTCTCTCTACCTCTCTCTACCCCTCTATCTATCTCTCTACCTCTCTCTCTCTACCTCTCTCTCTCTACCTCTCTCTACCCCTCTATATATCTCTCTACCTCTCTCTCTCTCTACCTCTCTCTCTCTACCTCTCTCTCTCTCTCTACCTCTCTCTGTTTCTCTCTCTCTCTCTCTCTACCTCTCTCTGTTTCTCTCTCTCTCTCTCTCTACCTCTCTCTGTTTCTCTCTGCCGCTCAATTCAATTCAGTTCAAGGGGCTTTATTGTCATGGGAAACATATGTTAAAATTGCCAAAGCAAGTGAGGTAGATAATAAACAAAAGTGAAATAAACAATAAAAATGAACATTACACATTCCACTCACAGAAGTTGCAAAAGAATAAAGACAAATGTGAATTTATATATATAAATATATATATACAGTGTTGCAACGATGAAACGATGCAACGTGAATATAAATAAGCATAAATATGGGTTGTATTTACAATGGTGTTTGTTCTTCACTGGTTGACCTTTTCTTGTGGCAACAGGTCACAAATCTTGCTGCTGTGATGGCACACTGTGGAATTTCACCCAGTAGATATGGGAGTTTTTCAAATTTGGATTTGTTTTCGAAAAAAATTGTGAATCTGAGGCAAATATGTGTCTCTAATATGGTCATACATTGGGCAGGAGGTTAGGAAGTGCAGCTCAGTTTCCACCTCATTTTGTGGGCAGTGAGCACATAGCCTGTCTTCTCTTGAGAGCCAGGTCTGTCTATGGCGGCCTTTCTCAATAGCAAGGCTATGCTCACTGAGTCTGTACATAGTCAAAGCTTTCCTTAAGTTTGGGTCAGTCACAGTGGTCAGGTATTCTGCCGCTGTGTACTCTCTGTTTAGGGCCAAATAGCATTCTAGTTTGCTCTGTTTTTTTGTTAATTCTTTCCAATGTGTCAAGTAATTATCTTTTAGTTTTCTCATGATTTGGTTGGGTCTAATTGTGCTGCTGTCCTGGGGCTCTGTAGGGTCTGTTTATGTTTGTGAACAGAGCCCCAGGACCAGCTTGCTTAGGGGACTCTTCTCCGGGTTCATCTCTCTGTAGGTGATGGCTTTGTTATGGAAGGTTTGGGAATCTCTTCCTTTTAGGTGGTTGTAGAATTTAACAGCTCTTTTCTGGATTTTAATAATTAGCGGATATCGGCCTAATTCTGCTCTGCATGCATTATTTGGTGTTCTACGTTGTCCCATTTTGTGAAGTCTTGGTTGGTGAGCGGACCCCAGACCTCAAAACCATAAAGGGCAATGGGCTCTATGACTGATTCAAGTATTTTTAGCCAAATCCTAATTGATATGTTGAAATGTATGTTCCTTTTGATGGCATAGAAGGCCCTTCTTGCCTTGTCTCTCAGATCGTTCACAGCTTTGTGGAAGTTACCTGTGGCGCTGATGTTTAGGCCGAGGTAGGTATAGTTTTTTGTGTGCTCTAGCAGTGGTTCCCCAACTTTTTCTAGTCCCGTACACCATCAAACATTCAACCTCCAGCTGTACCCCCTCTAGCACCAGGGTCAGCACACTCTCAAATATATATATATATATTTTTTCCTTGTAAGCCTGCCACACACACACACACACACACACACACACACACACACACAGAGACACACACACACACACACACTATACGATACATTTATTTAACAGAAGAATGAGTTTTTGTCAGAACAATGCTCGTGGGAAGTGACAAAGAGCTCTTATAGGACCAGAGCACAAATAATTATATAATAATAATCAATAATGTTTCTCTTTATTTAACCATCTGACATATAAAACCTTATTTGTTCATCTAAAATGGTGAATAACTCACCACAGGTTAATGAGAACGGTGGGCTTAAAGGATGCACACAACTCTGCAATGTTGGGTTGTATTGGAGAGTCACAGTCTTAAATCATTTTGTGCCTGTATTTAGTTTTCATGCTAGTGAGGGCTGAGAATCCACTCTCACATAGGTACGTGGTTACAAAGGGTCTTAACAGAGCGATTTGTCAAGGTATTCTGAGTACAGCCGTATCCAGAAATCTGTCCGTCTGATTCAATTTTCGCAGAACTGCTTGTTGCAATTTGGATGAGGCTCTCTTGTTCAGATATCGGTAAGTGGACTGGAGGCCGGGCATGAAAGGGATAACGAATCCAGTTGTTTGTGTCGTCTGTTTCGGGAAAGTACCCGCGTAATTGCGCACCCAGCTCACTCAGGTGCTTCACATTTGACATCGTCCGTAAGCTTGAGTTCATTTGCACACAAACAATCATACAATGATGGAAAGACCTGTGTGTTGTCCTTGTTAAAGCAGACAGAGAAGAGCTCCAACGTCTTAATCACAGCCTCAAATTTTGTCCCGCACATTGAATATAGTCGCAGAGAATCCCTGTAATCCTAGATTCAGATCATTCAGGCGAGAAAAAACATCACCCAGGTAGGCCAGTCGTGAGAGAAACTCATCATCAGACAAGTGAACATTATGGTCAGTAAAGAGAATCTTTAATCTCGTCTCTCAATTTAAAAAAAAAAAAAAACGTGTCGATCCCCTTGATAACTAGAGCACTTCTGTATGTTGTAAACGCATGGTCGCTGCCTGTATCATTGCATAGTGCAGAAAATACACAAGAGTTCAGGGGCCTTACTTTTACTTAGTTAACCATTTTCACTGTAGTGTCCAAAACGTCTTTCAAGCTGTCAGGCATTCCCTTGGCAGCAAGAGCCTCCCGGTGGATGCTGCAGTGGACCCAAGAGCCTCTAGGTGGATGCTGCAGTGGACCCAAGAGCCTCTCGGTGGATGCTGCAGTGTACCCAAGAGCCTCTAGGTGGATGCTGCAGTGGACCCAAGAGCCTCTCGGTGGATGCTGCAGTGGACCCAAGAGCCTCTCGGTGGATGCTGCAGTGTACCCAAGAGCCTCTAGGTGGATGCTGCAGTGGACCCAAGAGCCTCTCGGTGGATGCTGCAGTGGACCCAAGAGCCTCTCGGTGGATGCTGCAGTGTACCCAAGAGCCTCTAGGTGGATGCTGCAGTGTACCCAAGAGCCTCTGGGTGGATGCTGCAGTGTACCCAAGAGCCTCTGGGTGGATGCTGCAGTCTACCCAAGAGCCTCTCGGTGGATGCTGCAGTGTACCCAAGAGCCTCTGGGTGGATGCTGCAGTCTACCCAAGAGCCTCTAGGGGGATGCTGCAGTCTACCCAAGTGGCGTCGGGAGCAACTGCTTGCGTTACCACTCCACTATGTCTCCCTGTCATGGCTTCTGCACCATCAGTACAGATACCAACACATCTTGACCACCAAAATCCATCTGATGTCACAAAGCTGTCCAGGACTTTACAAACATCCTCTCCTGTTGTCCTGGTTACCAGTGGTTTACAGAAGAGGTCTTCCTTAATTGCCCCCCATAAACATAAAGGACATATACCAGGAGCTGTGCCAGGCCTGTTGACTCATCCAGCTGTAACAGACATATACCAGGAGCTGTGCCAGGCCTGTTGACTCATCCAGCTGTAACAGACATATACCAGGAGCTGTGCCAGGCCTGTTGACTCATCCAGCTGTAACAGACATATACCAGGAGCTGTGCCAGGCCCACCTCGTCTGTTGACTCATCCAGCTGTAACAGACATATACCAGGAGCTGTGCCAGGCCTGTTGACTCATCCAGATGTAACAGACATATACCAGGAGCTGTGCCAGGCCTGTTGACTCATCCAGATGTAACAGACATATAATTCACTGGCTGTTGTGTGAAGCAGTAATTGTTTCAAAACATCTCCTGCCACATCACTGATGCATCGTGAAACAGTGTTTTTTGATGAAGACATTGTCTGTATAGTTGTTTGGGGCCTTTTTCCCCAGCATTGTCCCAGCCATCTCCACGGCAACAGGAAGAATGAAGTCCGCCACCATAGTATGGGGCTTGTCTGTCCCAGCCAGTCCTCCACAATAGTATGGGGCTTGTCTGTCCCAGCCAGTCCTCCACAATAGTACGGGGCTTTCCTGTCCCAGCCAGTCCTCCACAATAGTACGTGGCTTGCCTGTCCCAGCCAGTCCTCCACAATAGTACGGGGCTTGTCTGTCCCAGCCAGTCCTCCACAATAGTACGGGGCTTTCCTGTCCCAGCCAGTCCTCCACAATAGTATGGGGCTTGCCTGTCCCAGCCAGTCCTCCTCAATATACGGGGCTTTCCTGTCCCAGCCAGTCCTCCACAATAGTATGGGGCTTTCCTGTCCCAGCCAGTCCTCCACAATAGTATGGGGCTTGCCTGTCCCAGCCAGTCCTCCACAATAGTACGGGGCTTGCCTGTCCCAGCCAGTCCTCCACAATAGTATGGGGCTTGCCTGTCCCAGCCAGTCCTCCACAATAGTACGGGGCTTGCCTGTCCCAGCCAGTCCTCCACAATAGTATGGGGCTTGCCTGTCCCAGCCAGTCCTCCACAATAGTATGGGGCTTGCCTGTCCCAGCCAGTCCTCCACAATAGTATGGGGCTTTCCTGTCCTAGCCATTCAGTAGCTCCAAAACCACCATAAAGCCAGACTACAGTTTGCAACTGCACATGGGAACAAAGATCATACTTTTTGGAGAAATATCCTCTGGTCTGATGAAACAAAAATAGAACTGTTTGGCCATAATGACCATTGTTATGTATGTAGGGAAAAGGGGGAGGCTTGCAAGCCGAAGAACACCATCCCAACCGTGAAGCACGGGGGTGGCAGCATCATGTTGTTGGGGTGCTTTGCTGCAGGAGGTGCACTTCACAAAATAAATGGCATCATGAGGCAGGAAAATTATGTGGATATATTGAAGCAACATCTCAAGACATCAGTCAGGAAGTTAAAGCTTGGTCGCAAATGGGTCTTCCAAATGGACAATGACCCAAGCATACTTCCAAAGTTGTGGTAAAATGGCTTAAGGACAACAAAGTCAAGGTATTGGAGTGGCCATCACAAAGCCCTGACCTCAATCCTATAGAACATTTGTGGACAGAACTGAAAAAACGTGTGCAAGCAAGGAGGCCTACAAACTCAGTTACAGCAGCTCTGTCAGGAGGAATGGGCCAAAATTCACCAAACTTATTGTGGGAAGCTTGTGGAAGGCTACCCGAAACATTTGACCCAAATACTAATTGAATGTATGTAAACTTCTGACCCAATGGGAATGTGATGAAAGAAATAAAAGCTGAAATAAATCATTCTCTCTACCATTATTCTGACATTTCACATTCTTAAAATAAATTGGTGATCCTAACTGACCTAAGACGGGGAATTTCTACTTGGATTAAATGTCAGGAGTTGTGAAAAACTGAGTTTGGCGAAGGTGTATGTAAACTTCCGACTTCAACTGTATATATATATATATATACAGTGGGGCAAAAAAAATATTTAGTCAGTGCAAGTTCTCCCACTTAAAAAGATGAGAGAGGCCTGTAATTTTCATCATAGGCACACTATGTATATATTATATATTTAATCACATTTTTATTTGGCTTACCCCCAACGGCATTGCGTGTATCCCTGAGGGTACGCGTTCCCCAGTTTGAGAAAACCTGCTCCTTGGCAACGGTGTCTAGATGGAATTTGTATTTGTGGTCCTGGCAACTGGACCTTTTTTGGAACACCATTATTTTTGTCTTACTGAGATTTACTGTCAGGGCCCAGGTCTGTCAGGGCCCAGGTCAGTCAGGGCCCAGGTCTGTCAGGGCCCAGGTCAGTCAGGGCCCAGGTCTGTCAGGGCCCAGGTCTGTCAGGGCCCAGGTCTGTCAGGGTCCAGGTCGGTCAGGGCCCACGTCTGTCAGGGTCCAGGTCGGTCAGGGCCCAGGTCTGTCAGGGTCCAGGTCGGTCAGGGCCCAGGTCTGTCTGGGCCCAGGTCTGTCAGGGCCCAGGTCTGTCAGGGCGACAGAAGCACCAGATCATCAGCAAACAGTACACATTTGACTTCAGATTCTAGTAGGGTGAGGCCGGGTGTTGCAGACTGTTCTAGTGCCCTCGCCAATTCATTGATACATATGTTGAAGAGGGTGGGGCTTAAGCTGCATCCCTGTCTCACCCCACGACCCTGTGGAAAGAAATCTGTTTTTTGTTGTTTGTGTAGATGGATTTTGCAATGTTGGATATTTTTTTCTATTTTGTTTGTTTGTCAATTAGGGTGTGCAGGGTGAATACGTGGTCTGTTGTACGATAATTTGGTAAAATGCCAATTTGACATTTGCTCAGTACATTGTTTTCCCTGAGGAAATGTACAAGTCTGCTGTT
>NC_048574.1:86543507-86631007 GCF_013265735.2 Oncorhynchus mykiss
ACTACTGCTACTACTACTACTGATACTACTACTGATACTACTACTACTACTACTACTGATACTACTACTGATACTACTACTACTACTACTGCTACTACTACTACTGCTACTACTGATACTACTGATACTACTACTGATACTACTACTACTACTGCTACTACTACTACTGATACTACTACTGATACTACTACTGATACTACTACTACTACTGCTACTACTACTACTGATACTACTACTGATACTACTACTACTACTACTACTGCTACTACTGATACTACTACTACTACTACTACTGCTACTACTACTACTGATACTACTGATACTACTACTGATACTACTACTACTACTACTACTACTACTACTACTACTGCTACTACTACTACTACTACTACTACTACTACTGCTACTACTACTACTGATACTGCTACTACTACTACTACATTAACTACAGCAGCCAATTCGGTTCTATGGTACTACAACGTGATGAGATAGATCGTTTTTAATAAAGTTAGGGTTGTTTTTTTCAATTTGTTTGCTCGAACGTTCCCGAATCATTGAATTCATATGTTTTTAAGAAACTCTTTTACTTTCGGTTAACACGAGATGTGGTTTTTTGAAATTAACTTTAATGTCAACTACTTTCATTAAAGTTACCGAAACAAACAACCGGTGAACAAAATATGAATTATAACAATATTATTACTATAAGGTTACTAATAATACCCAATTTATAAATAGTAAAAAAAACAATAATTGCAGCGTAATAAATCAAATAATTATTATTATTTTGTCATTTTTTCAATCGTCTGTAAACGAGAGAGGTTCAAATACAGGAATGGTATAAAACGAGTTATCAGATGTTTGAATCTATGAACGCTTTTCCAACCCAATATCAACATCAAAAGGGACTACAATTCTCAGAAGAATTCCACTTTTAAAAACCTAAACAAATGGCCAAAAAAAAACAAAAATAGCCCCAAGTCAAAAAAAAGCGAGATTAATGACAGTGAACGAACGCAAGCCGAGACAGCGTATCGTATCAACATGTTAACACTTCTGTCTTTTGGGACCTCGGTGATTTAGTCTAACGCATCTTCGATATGAAAACTTTCTTACATTTTTTTTTTAAATAGCCCCAAAAATAAGGAACCATTTAATTACGAGTCCGGTGAGAGAAATACGGTGTGTTTTGCAGTGAAAAGAAGAGCTGTCTGAGAGAGATAGGACTGAATGGGTTCTGGATGAACGCACAAGGTCTCATTGTGACTCTTCCTATTTTCGGCCTAAAGCCTTATATAATGTGTTGATATATTAGTGACATGGCAGCAATGTCGTCTATCCTCAAATTATTTATGTCTATATAATATAATATAATATCTCCTGAACTTCATAAGTGTTTTCTAGACGGTATTTTGATTTTCTGTTCTCAATTGAAGTAAACACACACATACATACACACACACACACACATAAACCAGCAAAAAAAGTTTCACACGTCACAGTAAATTCTTTGCCAGCTCTGACGTGTGTGTGATGGTAGAGCATCTCTCAGCCCTGTCGTCTATAGAAGCGCCGAGGTATCCACTACCTAGTCTATCACTACACTGCTAGAAACGGCCACTGGCCCGGACACACTGAGAGGAGAGGAAACGTGATTCGTTCTAGCTTTAGAAACGTGCTCAGGGCCTAATCCGCCGTTAAACTCACCGTGAGAATGTCTGTCGTTTCACATAACGGCGTGTGAGAGGGGACAAGTCTGTACCGGGCCTGTGACACGGTAGACCTTGGGGGTATTACATGGTTTAACCGGGGGTGTGGGGGGGGTATTCTTCGGTGTGATTATCAGACTAAAGCAACAAGGTGATATAGGAGACAGGACCGTAACAATCTGCGCTTTGGGTGGTCGAGTTAAATACACTGAAAATGTCCAACAAAACATTGTAGTTATCCTGTTTAAAATAACCTTTATATACAGGACATATAACATATAAAATAACGTTATTATATACATAATATATATATATATATATCACTATTAGACTACAATATGCATTAGCCTACGTTACTATCACTGATAGCGCTGTTGTTTGGTCTCTGCGGTGATATTACTGCTATGACTTGGTAATGTAACGCTGTTGTTGTTGTTTTTTTGTTGTTGTGGATTTTTAGGTGGATTCAAGGATTTCCTGTCCTATAGGTCAAGTAGCTACAGCTAATTCTGTGAGCTCAAAAAAAAAGAACAGAAAAGGCCTCTGTCATATTTAACCCCTTCTTAGATCTGTGAAACGGGAGAGGGGGTGAGGGGAGGGGGGGTTATAGCCTTTTACCCGAGAGAAAAGAGAGAGTAAAAGAAGGGGGTGACGTAAAGTCCAGAGAAATAAAAGCAGGAGTGGAGGGGGTGGGGGGGGGGGGGTGACAAGTGAAAGAGAGAGGAGAGAGACCCCATGACCTCTGCTGTTACTGCCCGCCATGTCACAGAACAGAGACCAAGTTCCTTCGCCGTGCGTCTCTTCCCCTGCACAACCCACAGCCGGTGTTAATAGCCGCCTCATAACCCTCTACTGCTGCCGTAGCGACAGTATAGCGTGTCCCTGTGTCCGGTTATGAGCCGGTGTTAGCGGCGTGAGCCGTGTGAGCGTCGTGAGCGGTGTTAGCGGCGTGAGGAGCATCGGAACACGGCGGGTCAAGTTCAGTGTTTTTTAAGTCCTGCTTTGTTACCACTGGCCCCGGATGTGACTGGTGCCTCTTTCAGCACCTCCTTCCCCCCTCCCCTTCCACCCTCCTCCTCCTCCCCTAACCCTCACCCCACCCCCACCCTCCTCCCCTCCCATCATCCAGGGTTATTGATAAAAGACTAAAACAGGAAGCAGAAAACACACACCATGATGCACTAATACACACGTCAGTACACACACACACACACACACACACACACACCATGATGCACTAATATACACATCACTATACACACACACACACAAAAAAAAAAAAAAATCTCCAGACAAATTCTTGATCAAAGTTGGTTGAAAATATAAAGATGCTTAAGTGTTCCTTCTATTTGGACAACACAAGTTGGAGCCTCTGCATGTGGCATCTCGTCTAGATAAATTGGCTTACAGAGGAAAGATCAGGCATCTCTATAGCGGTATTAACCTCTGGGCACTCTTGTGTTTAAATATCGGTTGACGGAAGGAAGGGGGCAAGCAGCGCTTGGTAAAACGGTACTCACTGTGCATCGCAGCGAACGGGTCGTGTTTACAGTGAATCTCCATCGTAGCTGGCTCTCACGGCTGGGGGATGGAGGCCCCTTACGGTATGAACGTCTTCACGAGGCACACCGGGTGCGTCCTTCTCTCTTGCGCTCACAACCCCAGAGATGATGGATGCGTTTCAAAAAACCCCAAAAACACCAAGAAACCGTTAAGCCACGAAGAGACTGGTCCCTCCAAAATAAAAAATAAAAAAAATGTTATATATTTTTTTAAATATAATATTATTAGTTTTTTAAGCTAACGAATAATACAACAAAAAATAAATGTTGTTTAAAAAAAAAATAGAGAGTTTGTAACTGATAATAATTGTGTAAGAATATAATCAGAATTCAAATGAATCCGGTTCCTTCATTTGGGAGTTCAGCGGGGTTACTCATTCTAACTATCCGGCTTAGGTGCCTCCAAGGCCGGCGGAGAAAACACATCAAATCTCGGTCCCAATCCCTTCAACAGGACATTTCTGATTGAAAGACGAGTAAGTCCAACAAAAATAATTGAATAACGTGAAAGTTATTATAGAAAAAAAATAGACCGAGACCGAAACGTGTTAGTCTATTGCACTCCCCTCGTAACGGAATCTCGGTCGCCTTCTCGGTCCGTTGGTCCTGACCCCTGAACTGTGACTGAACCGGAGAGAAGCTGCTGTCATTCACACGGTGAACACACGGTAAACGCTGCTCCCTCTCACCGGTCTGACTCGAGCCCCCCGTTAGAATCCTTCTTGCCTCCGATAGGAGAACAATTCGTTAGAAATCCCCGGTATGTTGAGTGTCCAGTTGATTCATCGGCTACAACATTGCTCCAGCAGTGACCGTTGGGAAAACAACGTTACTCTTCTCCTCAAATCCTCCGGTTCCAGAAACACTTATTAAACTCCATCACTGTTGTCGTGGCTTCCGTGAAAGCGCGCTGGGGGGGAGAAACTAAGAGGCACATTTTAGAGAGAGATCAAATTGAAAAGTTTTTTAAAAACGAAAATGAGAGATGGGCACGAAGCAAGTGAAGTTAAATGGCTCATTATGTGAAGCTGCTGTGAAGGGTGTGAATCAGTTGGCTCGTTTTGTCGCTCTTCAAACACACACTGTCACACAAACACACGTAAAATCCCAGGGATGAGTGTGTGTGTGTGTGTGTCTGTCTGTACAGGAATGTCGATGTGTGTGGAACAGGGGGAGAGAAAAAACCCCAGTATTGTTCCTCGCGTAAACGTTCCCACCGTGAGCTCTATTCGGTTAAGAAGGTTGAGAGGCTCGCTGCAGCGCGAGGAGCCCACGATTTGCGCACGCCGAGTTTCAGGACCTGCTCTGGTGTGGACAGCGCCCGCGCGCCAGCCAACCTGGTCCTTACCACACCCTGTCAATCAAACCCTTCAACGAGCCAATCACGGGCCTGTGCACCGCTCTGACGTCACGCCCGGCTCCCTGATAGGATCAGGTGGGGTGGGGGCCAACCGCTGATTGGTCGGTCCGAATCCTGCGGGGTGAACGACTCGCTGTTCGAATTGTCCCATAGACCAATAGGCGGCCTCGCATTGCGGCGGGGGTTCTAGACAGTGGGTGATTTTACGTTTTAATTTCAATTACCAAGGTTAAGAACTACTGCCTTTAGAACCTTGTTGAAGTAAATTTATTCCTGTCAATATAAACCGGTAAATTAATTGAGTATTACTAAAAAAAAAAATGAGAGACTTAGTTGTAGCTAGGCCTATAATGAAAATAGCCTATAAAAATACTATTGAATTAAAAACCCGGGAGTGGTTATATGGGCCTATCCGTTCTCCTCAGACCTTCTCATTGAAAGAAAATATATGCAAACGAAAAGAAGACAATAAATGGCATTTGGGAAGTCCTGTCATTAACACAACTCAGTATAAACCAACGGAGAGAAAACATCAACTAGAACACTGATGTATCTAGATATACTATTCTAGAATTAGAACACATCAACTAGAACACTGATGCATCTAGATCTACTATTCTAGAATTAGAACAAATAAACTAGAACACTGATGTATCTAGATATACTATTCTAGAATTAGAACAAATAAACTAGAACACTGATGCATCTAGATCTACTATTCTAGAATTAGAACAAATAAACTAGAACACTGATGTATCTAGATATACTATTCTAGAATTAGAACAAATAAACTAGAACACTGATGCATATATATACTATTCTAGAATTAGAACAAATAAACTAGAACACTGATGCATATATATATATATACTATTCTAGAATTAGAACAAATAAACTAGAACACTGATGTATCTAGATATACTATTCTAGAATTAGAACAAATAAACTAGAACACTGATGCATATATATATATATACTATTCTAGAATTAGAACAAATAAACTAGAACACTGATGTATCTAGATATACTATTCTAGAATTAGAACAAATAAACTAGAACACTGATGTATCTAGATATACTATTCTAGAATTAGAACAAATAAACTAGAACACTGATGCATATATATATATATACTATTCTAGAATTAGAACAAATAAACTAGAACACTGATGTATCTAGATATACTATTCTAGAATTAGAACAAATAAACTAGAACACTGATGTATCTAGATATACTATTCTAGAATTAGAACAAATAAACTAGAACACTGATGCATATATATATATATACTATTCTAGAATTAGAACAAATAAACTAGAACACTGATGCATATATATATATACTATTCTAGAATTAGAACAAATAAACTAGAACACTGATGCATCTAGATATACTATTCTAGAATTAGAACAAATAAACTAGAACAATGATGTATCTAGATATACTATTCTAGAATTAGAACAAATAAACTAGAACAATGATGTATCTAGATATACTATTCTAGAATTAGAACAAATAAACTAGAACACTGATACATATATATATATACTATTCTAGAATTAGAACAAATAAACTAGAACACTGATACATATATATATATACTATTCTAGAATTAGAACAAATAAACTAGAACACTGATGCATATATATATATACTATTCTAGAATTAGAACAAATAAACTAGAACACTGATACATATATATATATACTATTCTAGAATTAGAACAAATAAACTAGAACACTGATGCATATAGATATACTATTCTAGAATTAGAACAAATAAACTAGAACACTGATGCATATATATATATATACTATTCTAGAATTAGAACAATCACATGTCACATTAGAAAGTCTGTCTGTTTGTGTCTCGGCCTGTCAGTCAGTCAGCCAGTCATTCAGTCAGTCAGTCAGTCAGTCAGTCAGTCACATGTCAGTCACATGTCAGTCAACACTCAGTCAGTCAGTCAGTCAGTCAGTCACATGTCAGTCAGTCAGTCAGCCAGCCAGTCAGTCAGTCAGTCAGTCAGCCAGCCAGCCAGTCAGTCAGCCAGTCAGCCAGTCAGTCAGTCAGTCACATGTCAGTCAGTCAGCCAGCCAGTCAGTCAGTCAGCCAGTCAGTCAGTCACATGTCAGTCAGTCAGCCAGCCAGTCAGTCAGCCAGTCAGTCAGTCAGTCAGTCAGTCAGTCAGTCAGTCACATGTCAGTCAACACTCAGTCAGTCAGTCAGTCAGTCAGCCAGTCAGTCAGTCAGTCAGTCACATGTCAGTCAGTCAGCCAGCCAGTCAGTCAGTCAGCAAGTCAGTTAGTCAGTCAGTCAGCCAGTCAGCCAGTCAGTCAGCCAGTCAGTCAGTCAGTCAGTCACATGTCAGTCAGTCAGCCAGCCAGTCAGTCAGCCAGTCAGTTAGTCAGTCAGTCAGTCAGTCAGTCAGTCAGTCACATGTCAGTCAACACTCAGTCAGTCAGTCAGTCAGCCAGCCAGCCAGTCAGTCAGTGTTATTGGGGGGAAACAACACTTCGTCTTGTTCCTCCTCATCAACAAACAAACACACCGTTTCTAGCTCCAAATGTTATAATGTTCGCTCGAAGCCAAGGAAGGAAGGAAGGAAGGAAGGAAGGAAGGAAGGATGGAAGGAAGGAAGGAAAACCGGGCGCTATATGAAACACGCAGCTCTTCTCATTAGGCTAATGTAATTGATTGGCAAAGAACCGTCGTTCATATTCTAGTTCAGCAAACCTGAACAGGATTCACTACATGCAAGTCCCACCTGAGTTATATGAGAGAAACATTTCACCCCTGAAATATTCACTGCAGATCGCCTAAAGCGTCAAACAAAATGAGACACCGTTATTTTCTCCTTCTTCTCCTCCTCGACATCCATTCATTTCCCCCCACAGCTTTGTTGTTATCTAGCTATATCCATACATCTACTACACGCTGTAACGCAACACATTTTAGGTTTATAAGTCCAAATACCTTCCACGGCTATATACCACAAGGCTCATAGCTAATAATAGACGAAATTATTTATTTAACCTAACTAGGCAAGTCAATTAAGAACGAATTCTTATTTACAATTACGGCCTACCCCGGCCAACGCTGGGCCAATTGTGCGCCGGCCTATGGTACTCCCAATCACGGCACGATGCGATAGAGCCTGGATTCGAAACAGCGGCCACTTGCACTGAGATGCAGTGCCTTAGACCGCTGCGCCACTCGAGAGCGAACATTTCATAATAATGATATCAACAATTAGTTTATAACTATTCAATAGATCGTGTAATGATTATAACCAGTATATTTTGTGTATCGTTTAACGTTTTAAACTAGTCATTCTTCTTCTACTGTTTTACACATGGTTTAACGTTTTAAACTAGTCATTCTTCTTCTACTGTTTTACACATGGTTTAACGTTTTAAACTAGTCATTCTTCTTCTACTGTTTTACACATGGTTTAATGTTTTAAACTAGTCATTCTTCTTCTACTGTTTTATACATGGTTTAACGTTTTAAACTAGTCATTCTTCTTCTACTGTTTTACACATGCGTTTCATCTTTAACTAAAGGGGATATCTGCAGTTCCTACGTACATTTTATGACTTTTGATTTAATGATATGAACCTATTGTCTCTTGAAGACTACAACTGTCTTAGCCCATCAGAACCCAACATATCAGCTGGTTTTTCCCCCGTTGTTTGTAAACAATGTAATTGTAAACAAACGGTGTATAGCCTCAAAACCGGATTTAAACCTCACGTGTTGATATCATGGACGGTCAGTCCTTGTAAATCCGTAGTTCTGTCTATGAAAATGAGCGGGTACATTTCTCCAGTCCCATCTCTTACCCCCCTTTCTTTTTTTTTTACCCGAAACGGGAGGGGAATTCGATTTGTTATTGTTTCAACTGCTGATTGACAACCTTAACATTTATCTAATGCTTTATTATAAATTAATTATATAATTTAAAAAAAAACTCTAATCCAACTGAATTTTAGATGACTGAATTATCTTGGTTAAGAAGACTGATTCATCAAATGTTTGGTCCCGGTTTAATTAAATAGGCCTACTGAGTTTGACCTAACTGTGACAACACGTGTACATGATAAAAACTATTTCAACGTGTGTTTGATATGTAGTCGACACATTAAACAGTAGCCGAGGCTCCGTCTGTACGCTCTCCATCCCACTGCCATGTACGGTCGCGATCAACGAGGCCCTCCCTGGCTGTTTGTGAACGGGTTGGATTACGAGAGGAAGTTCACAGTTACACCGCCAGGGGGCGACACAACTAATGTTCTCTCTCTCTCTCTCTCTCTCTCTCTCTCTCTCTCTCTCTCTCACACACACACACACACACACACACACACACACACGGCTTCCATCAGGGAAAGGTTTCTTTCTAGAACGTTATAACAGAGATCAACATTTGCATTCGATGTTGTAGGCGACTAAAATCTTCCATTTTAAAAAGGAAAATAGATTATCCACCGAGATGCAACAAGATATTAGAATGTCAGAGTTTCCATCTGAAACCAGGAAGGATCTTTATATAGTCTGAGAGGTATAGAGACAGAACACAGACTCATCTGAAACCAGGAAGGATCTTTATATAGTCTGAGAGGTATAGAGACAGAACACAGAGTTTCCATCTGAAACCAGGAAGGATCTTTATATAGTCTGAGAGGTATAGAGACAGAACACAGAGTCATCTGAAACCAGGAAGGATCTTTATATAGTCTGAGAGGTATAGAGACAGAACACAGAGTTTCCATCTGAAACCAGGAAGGATCTTTATATAGTCTGAGAGGTATAGAGACAGAACACAGAGTCATCTGAAACCAGGAAGGATCTTTATATAGTCTGAGAGGTATAGAGACAGAACACAGAGTCATCTGAAACCAGGAAGGATCTTTATATAGTCTGAGAGGTATAGAGACAAAACACAGAGTTTCCATCTGAAACCAGGAAGGATCTTTATATAGTCTGAGAGGTATAGAGACAGAACACATAGTTTCCATCTGAAACCAGGAAGGATCTTTATATAGTCTGAGAGGTATAGAGACAGAACACAGAGCTTCCATCTGAAACCAGGAAGAACCTTTATATAGTCTGAGAGGTATAGAGACAGAACACAGAGTCATCTGAAACCAGGAAGGATCTTTATATAGTCTGAGAGGTATAGAGACAGAACACAGAGCTTCCATCTGAAACCAGGAAGAACCTTTATATAGTCTGAGAGGTATAGAGACAGAACACAGAGTTTCCATCTGAAACCAGGACGGATCTTTATATAGTCTGAGAGGTATAGAGACAGAACACAGAGTTTCCATCTGAAACCAGGAAGGATCTTTATATAGTCTGAGAGGTATAGAGACAGAACACAGAGTCATCTGAAACCAGGAAGGATCTTTATATAGTCTGAGAGGTATAGAGACAGAACACAGAGTCATCTGAAACCAGGAAGGATCTTTATATAGTCTGAGAGGTATAGAGACAGAACACAGAGTCATCTGAAACCAGGAAGGATCTTTATATAGTCTGAGAGGTATAGAGACAGAACACAGAGTTTCCATCTGAAACCAGGAAGGACCTTTATATAGTCTGAGAGGTATAGAGACAGAACACAGAGTTTCCATCTGAAACCAGGAAGGATCTTTATATGGTCTGAGAGCTATAGAGACAGAACACAGAGTCATCTGAAACCAGGAAGGATCTTTATATAGTCTGAGAGGTATAGAGACAGAACACAGAGTCATCTGAAACCAGGAAGGATCTTTATATAGTCTGAGAGGTATAGAGACAGAACACAGAGTCATCTGAAACCAGGAAGGATCTTTATATAGTCTGAGAGGTATAGAGACAGAACACAGAGTCATCTGAAACCAGGAAGGGCCTTTATATAGTCTGAGAGGTATAGAGACAGAACACAGAGTCATCTGAAACCAGGAAGGATCTTTATATAGTCTGAGAGGTATAGAGACAGAACACAGAGTCATCTGAAACCAGGAAGGATCTTTATATAGTCTGAGAGGTATAGAGACAGAACACAGAGTTTCCATCTGAAACCAGGAAGGATCTTTATATAGTCTGAGAGGTATAGAGACAGAACACAGAGTCATCTGAAACCAGGAAGGATCTTTATATAGTCTGAGAGGTATAGAGACAGAACACAGAGTTTCCATCTGAAACCAGGAAGGATCTTTATATAGTCTGAGAGGTATAGAGACAGAACACAGAGTCATCTGAAACCAGGAAGGATCTTTATATAGTCTGAGAAGTATAGAGACAGAACACAGAGTCATCTGAAACCAGGAAGGATCTTTATATAGTCTGAGAGGTATAGAGACAGAACACAGAGTTTCCATCTGAAACCAGGAAGGACCTTTATATAGTCTGAGAGGTATAGAGACAGAACACAGAGTTTCCATCTGAAACCAGGAAGGATCTTTATATAATCTTTCTTTCTCTTTCTCTCTTTCTCTTCCTCTGTAATCCAGTCAACTGAACACAGAGTCACAGAGTCACCATGCAGTCACCTGAACACATAGTCACCATGTAGTCAACTGAACACAGAGTCACCATGCAGTCAACTGAACACAGAGTCACCATGCAGTCAACTGAACACAGAGTCACCATGCAGTCACCTGAACACAGAGTCACCATGTAGTCAACTGAACACAGAGTCACCATGCAGTCAACTGAACACAGAGTCACCATGTAGTCAACTGAACACAGAGTCACCATGCAGTCAACTGAACACAGAGTCACCATGTAGTCAACTGAACACAGAGTCACCATGTAGTCACCTGAACACAGAGTCACCATGCAGTCACCTGAACACAGAGTCACCATGTAGTCAACTGAACACAGAGTCACCATGCAGTCAACTGAACACAGAGTCACCATGTAGTCACCTGAACACAGAGTCACCATGCAGTCACCTGAACACAGAGTCACAGAGTCACCATGTAGTCACCTGAACACAGAGTCACAGAGTCACCATGCAGTCAACTGAACACAGAGTCACCATGCAGTCAACTGAACACAGAGTCACCATGTAGTCAACTGAACACAGAGTCACAGAGTCACCATGTAGTCAACCGAACACAGAGTCACCATGTAATCACCTGAACACAGAGTCACTATGCAGTCACCTGAACACAGAGTCACCATGCAGTCAACTGAACACAGAGTCACCATGTAATCACCTGAACACCGAGTCACATTGCATGCAGTCACCTGAACACAGAGTCACCATGCAGTCATCTGAACACAGAGTCACCATGTAGTCACCTGAACACAGAGTCACCATGTAGTCAACTGAACACAGAGTCACTATGCAGTCACCTGAACACAGAGTCACCATGCAGTCAACTGAACACAGAGTCACTATGCAGTCACCTGAACACAGAGTCACCATGCAGTCAACTGAACAGAGTCACAGAGTCACCATGCAGTCAACTGAACACAGAGTCACCATGTAGTCAACTGAACACAGAGTCACCATGTAATCACCTGAACACAGAGTCACCATGCAGTCACCTGAACACAGAGTCACCATGTAGTCAACTGAACACAGAGTCACCATGCCGTCACCTGAACACAGAGTCACCATGTAGTCAACTGAACACAGAGTCACCATGTAATCACCTGAACACAGAGTCACCACTACCATGTAATCACCTGAACACAGAGTCACCACTACCTGAACACAGAGTCACCATGCAGTCACCTGAACACAGAGTCACCATGTAGTCAACTGAACACAGAGTCACCATGCCGTCACCTGAACACAGAGTCACCATGCAGTCACCTGAACACAGAGTCACCATGTAGTCAACTGAACACAGAGTCACCATGTAGTCACCTGAACACAGAGTCACCATGCAGTCAACTGAACACAGAGTCACCATGCCGTCACCTGAACACAGAGTCACCATGTAGTCAACTGAACACAGAGTCACCATGTAGTCAACTGAACACAGAGTCACCATGCCGTCACCTGAACACAGAGTCACCACACAGAGTGCTGTACTTTTGATCATAGCCGTGGGAAGTAGTTTGGGATGCCATTATTTTCCCTATAGGAGGGGAGATGCATTAAAACAAGTCCATCTACAGGCATTCGGGTTAGAGCTGGGTATAGATGGTTTAGAGAGAGAGAGAGAGAACTGGGTATAGATGGTTTAGAGAGAGAGAGAGAGAACTGGGTATAGATGGTTTAGAGAAAGAGAGAGAACTGGGTATAGATGGTTTAGAGAGAGAGAGAGAGCTGGGTATAGATGGTTTAGAGAGAGAGAGAGAGAGAGAGAGAGAACTGGGTATAGATGGTTTAGAGAGAGAGAGAGCTGGGTATAGATGGTTTAGAGAGAGAGAGAGCTGGGTATAGATGATTTAGAGAGAGAGAGGGAGAGCTGGGTATAGATGATTTAGAGAGAGAGAGCTGGGTATAGATGGTTTAGAGAGAGAGAGCTGGGTATAGATGGTTTAGAGAGAGAGAGCTGGGTATAGATGGTTTAGAGAGAGAGAGAGAGAGAGCTGGGTATAGATGGTTTAGAGAGAGAGAGAGAGAGAGAGAGAGAGAGAGAGAGAGAGAGAGCTGGGTATAGATTATTTAGAGAGAGAGAGAGAGAGCTGGGTATAGATGGTTTAGAGAGAGAGAGAGAGAGAGAGAGCTGGGTATAGATGGTTTAGAGAGAGAGAGAGCTGGGTATAGATGGTTTAGAGAGAGAGAGAGCTGGGTATAGATGGTTTAGAGAGAGAGAGAGAGAGAGAGCTGGGTATAGATGGTTTAGAGAGAGAGAGAGCTGGGTATAGATGGTTTAGAGAGAGAGAGAGCTGGGTATAGATGGTTTAGAGAGAGAGAGAGCTGAGTATAGATGGTTTAGAGAGAGAGAGAGAGAGCTGGGTATAGATGATTTAGAGAGAGAGAGCTGGGTATAGATGGTTTAGAGAGAGAGAGCTGGGTATAGATGGTTTAGAGAGAGAGAGCTGGGTATAGATGGTTTAGAGAGAGAGATAGAGAGCTGGGTATAGATGGTTTAGAGAGAGAGAGAGAGAGAGCTGGGTATAGATGGTTTAGAGAGAGAGAGAGCTGGGTATAGATGGTTTAGAGAGAGAGAGAGCTGGGTATAGATGGTTTAGAGAGAGAGAGAGAGAGAGAGCTGGGTATAGATGGTTTAGAGAGAGAGAGAGCTGGGTATAGATGGTTTAGAGAGAGAGAGAGCTGGGTATAGATGGTTTAGAGAGAGAGAGAGCTGAGTATAGATGGTTTAGAGAGAGAGAGAGAGAGCTGGGTATAGATGATTTAGAGAGAGAGAGCTGGGTATAGATGGTTTAGAGAGAGAGAGCTGGGTATAGATGGTTTAGAGAGAGAGAGCTGGGTATAGATGGTTTAGAGAGAGAGAGAGAGAGAGCTGGGTATAGATGGTTTAGAGAGAGAGAGAGAGAGAGAGAGTTGGGTATAGATGGTTTAGAGAGAGAGAGAGAGAGAGCGAGAGAGCTGGGTATAGATGGTTTAGAGAGAGAGAGAGCTGGGTATAGATGGTTTAGAGAGAGCTGGGTATAGATGGTTTAGAGAGAGAGAGAGCTGGGTATAGATGGTTTAGAGAGAGCTGGGTATAGATGGTTTAGAGAGAGAGAGAGAGAGCTGGGTATAGATGGTTTAGAGAGAGAGAGAGAGAGCTGGGTATAGATGATTTAGAGAGAGAGAGCTGGGTATAGATGGTTTAGAGAGAGAGAGCTGGGTATAGATGGTTTAGAGAGAGAGAGCTGGGTATAGATGGTTTAGAGAGAGAGAGAGAGAGCTGGGTATAGATGGTTTAGAGAGAGAGAGAGAGAGCTGGGTATAGATGGTTTAGAGAGAGAGAGAGAGAGAGAGAGCTGGGTATAGATGGTTTAGAGAGAGAGAGAGAGAGAGTTGGGTATAGATGGTTTAGAGAGAGAGAGAGAGAGAGAGAGAGAGAGAGAGAGAGAGAGAGAGAGAGAGAGAGAGCTGGGTATAGATGGTTTAGAGAGAGAGAGAGAGAGAGAGAGAGAGCTGGGTATAGATTATTTAGAGAGAGAGAGAGAGAGCTGGGTATAGATGGTTTAGAGAGAGAGAGAGAGAGCTGGGTATAGATGGTTTAGAGAGAGAGAGAGAGAGCTGGGTATAGATGGTTTAGAGAGAGAGAGAGAGAGAGCTGGTATAGATGGTTTAGAGAGAGAGAGAGAGAGCTGGGTATAGATGGTTTAGAGAGAGAGAGAGAGAGCTGGGTATAGGTGGTATAGAGAAAGAGAGAGCTGGGTATAGATGGTTTAGAGAGAGAGAGAGAGAGAGAGAGAGATGGGCATAGATGGTTTAGAGAGAGAGAGAGCTGGGTATAGATGGTTTAGAGAGAGAGAGAGCTGGGTATAGATGGTTTAGAGAGAGAGAGAGCTGGGTATAGCTGGTTTAGAGAGAGAGAGAGAGAGAGAGAGAGAGCTGGGTATAGATGGTTTAGAGAGAGAGCTGGTATAGATGGTTTAGAGAGAGCGAGAGCTGGGTATAGATGGTTTAGAGAGAGAGAGAGCTGGGTATAGATGGTTTAGAGAGAGAGAGCGCTGGGTATAGATGATTTAGAGAGAGAGATAGAACTGGGTATAGATGGTTTAGAGAGAGAGAGCTGGGTATAGATGGTTTAGAGAGAGCGAGAGCTGGGTATAGATGGTTTAGAGAGAGAGAGAGCTGGGTATAGATGGTTTAGAGAGAGAGAGAGCTGGGTATAGATGATTTAGAGAGAGAGAGAGCTGGGTATAGATGGTTTAGAGAGAGAGAGAGCTGGGTATAGATGGTTTAGAGAGAGAGAGAGAGCTGGGTATAGATGGTTTAGAGAGAGAGAGAGCTGGGTATAGATGGTTTAGAGAGAGAGAGAGAGCTGGGTATAGATGGTTTAGAGAGAGAGAGAGCTGGGTATAGATGATTTAGAGAGAGAGAGAGAGCTGGGTATAGATGGTTTAGAGAGAGAGAGAGCTGGGTATAGATGGTTTAGAGAGAGAGAGAGAGCTGGGTATAGATGGTTTAGAGAGAGAGAGAGCTGGGTATAGATGGTTTAGAGAGAGAGAGAGAGAGCTGGGTATAGATGGTTTAGAGAGAGAGAGAGCTGGGTATAGATGGTTTAGAGAGAGAGAGAGCTGGGTATAGATGGTTTAGAGAGAGAGAGAGCTGGGTATAGATGGTTTAGAGAGAGAGAGAGCTGGGTATAGATGGTTTAGAGAGAGAGAGAGAGAGCTGGGTATAAATGGTTTAGAGAGAGAGAGAGCTGGGTATAGATGGTTTAGAGAGAGAGAGAGCTGGGTATAGATGGTTTAGAGAGAGAGAGAGCTGAGTATAGATGGTTTAGAGAGAGAGAGACAGCTGGGTATAGATGGTTTAGAGAGAGAGAGAGAGAGCTGGGTATAGATGGTTTAGAGAGAGAGAGAGAGAGCTGGGTATAGATGGTTTCGAGAGAGAGAGAGAGCTGGGTATAGATGGTTTAGAGAGAGAGAGAGCTGGGTATAGATGGTTTAGAGAGAGAGAGAGCTGGGTATAGATGGTTTAGAGAGAGAGAGAGCTGGGTATAGATGGTTTAGAGAGAGAGAGAGCTGGGTATAGATGGTTTAGAGAGAGAGAGAGAGCTGGGTATAAATGGTTTAGAGAGAGAGAGAGCTGGGTATAGATGGTTTAGAGAGAGAGAGAGCTGGGTATAGATGGTTTAGAGAGAGAGAGAGCTGAGTATAGATGGTTTAGAGAGAGAGAGAGCTGGGTATAGATGATTTAGAGAGAGAGAGAGAGCTGGGTATAGATGGTTTAGAGAGAGAGAGAGCTGGGTATAGATGGTTTAGAGAGAGAGAGAGCTGGGTATAGATGGTTTAGAGTGAGAGAGAGAGCTGGGTATAGATGGTTTAGAGTGAGAGAGAGAGCTGGGTATAGATGGTTTAGAGAGAGAGAGCTGGGTATAGATGGTTTAGAGAGAGAGAGAGCTGGGTATAGATGGTTTAGAGAGAGAGAGAGCTGGGTATAGATGGTTTAGAGAGAGAGAGAGCTGGGTATAGATGGTTTAGAGAGAGAGAGAGAGCTGGGTATAGATGGTTTAGAGAGAGAGAGAGCTGGGTATAGATGGTTTAGAGAGAGAGAGAGAGCTGGGTATAAATGGTTTAGAGAGAGAGAGAGCTGGGTATAGATGGTTTAGAGAGAGAGAGAGCTGAGTATAGATGGTTTAGAGAGAGAGAGATAGAGAGAGAGCTGGGTATAGATGGTTTAGAGAGAGAGAGAGCTGGGTATAGATGGTTTAGAGAGAGAGAGAGCTGAGTATAGATGGGTTAGAGAGAGAGAGAGAGCAGGGTATAGATGATTTAGAGAGAGAGAGAGAGAGAGAGAGCTGGGTATAGATGGTTTAGAGAGAGAGAGAGAGAGCTGGGTATAGATGGTTTAGAGAGAGAGAGAGAGCTGGGTATAGATGGTTTAGAGAGAGAGAGAGCTGGGTATAGATGGTTTAGAGAGAGAGAGAGAGAGCTGGGTATAGATGATTTAGAGAGAGAGAGAGCTGGGTATAGATGGTTTAGAGAGAGAGAGAGCTGGGTATAGATGATTTAGAGAGAGAGAGACAGCTGGGTATAGATGGTTTAGAGAGAGAGAGAGAGAGTTGGGTATAGATGGTTTAGAGAGAGAGAGAGAGAGCTGGGTATAGATGGTTTCGAGAGAGAGAGAGAGCTGGGTATAGATGGTTTAGAGAGAGAGAGAGCTGGGTATAGATGGTTTCGAGAGAGAGAGAGAGCTGGGTATAGATGGTTTAGAGAGAGAGAGAGCTGTGTATAGATGGTTTAGAGAGAGAGAGAGAGCTGGGTATAGATGGTTTAAAGAGAGAGAGACAGTGAGAGAGAGATATTTGTGAATCATTTTCATTAAGATTCCTCCAACTTTGCACAACTCATAGAGCAATATATATAATTATTATATATTATTACACAGAGTAAAAAAACACGAAGAACACCTGTTCTCTCCATGACCCAGACTGACCAGGTGAATCATTAGGAACACCTGCTCTCACCATGACCCAGACTGACCAGGTGAATCATTAGGAACACCTAATCTCACCATGACCCAGACTGACCAGGTGAATCATTAGGAACACCTGCTCTTTCCATGACCCAGACTGACCAGGTGAATCATTAGGAACACCTGCTCTCACCATGACCCAGACTGACCAGGTGAATCATTAGGAACACCTGCTCTCACTATGACCCAGACTGACCAGGTGAATCATTAGGAACACCTGCTCTCACCATGACCCAGACTGACCAGGTGAATCATTAGGAACACCTGCTCTCACTATGACCCAGACTGACCAGGTGAATCATTAGGAACACCTGCTCTCACCATGACACAGACTGACCAGGTGAATCATTAGGAACACCTGCTCTCTCCATGACCCAGACTGACCAGGTGAATCATTAGGAACACCTGCTCTCTCCATGACCCAGACTGACCAGGTGAATCATTAGGAACACCTGCTCTCTCCATGACCCAGACTGACCAGGTGAATCATTAGGAACACCTGCTCTCTCCATGACCCAGACTGACCAGGTGAATCATTAGGAACACCTGCTCTCACCATGACCCAGACTGACCAGGTGAATCATTAGGAACACCTGCTCTCTCCATGACCCAGACTGACCAGGTGAATCATTAAGAACACCTGCTCTCTCCATGACCCAGACTGACCAGGTGAATCATTAAGAACACCTGCTCTCACCATGACCCAGACTGATCAGGTGAATCATTAGGAACACCTGCTCTCACCATGACCCAGACTGACCAGGTGAATCATTAGGAACACCTGCTCTTTCCATGACAGACTGACCAGGTGAATCATTAAGAACACCTGCTCTCTCCATGACCCAGACTGACCAGGTGAATCATTAGGAACACCTGCTCTCACCATGACCCAGACTGACCAGGCAATCATTAGGAACACCTGCTCTCTCCATGACCCAGACTGACCAGGTGAATCATTAAGAACACCTGCTCTCTCCATGACCCAGACTGACCAGGTGAATCATTAAGAACACCTGCTCTCTCCATGACCCAGACTGACCAGGTGAATCATTAGGAACACCTGCTCTCACTATGACCCAGACTGACCAGGTGAATCATTAGGAACACCTGCTCTCACTATGACCCAGACTGACCAGGTGAATCATTAGGAACACCTGCTCTCACCATGACCCAGACTGACCAGGTGAATCATTAGGAACACCTGCTCTCTCCATGACCCAGACTGACCAGGTGAATCATTAGGAACACCTGCTCTCTCCATGACCCAGACTGACCAGGTGAATCATTAGGAACACCTGCTCTCACCATGACCCAGACTGACCAGGTGAATCATTAGGAACACCTGCTCTCTCCATGACCCAGACTGACCAGGTGAATCATTAAGAACACCTGCTCTCTCCATGACCCAGACTGACCAGGTGAATCATTAAGAACACCTGCTCTCACCATGACCCAGACTGACCAGGTGAATCATTAGGAACACCTGCTCTCACCATGACCCAGACTGACCAGGTGAATCATTAGGAACACCTGCTCTCTCCATGACCCAGACTGACCAGGTGAATCATTAAGAACACCTGCTCTCTCCATGACCCAGACTGACCAGGTGAATCATTAGGAACACCTGCTCTCACCATGACCCAGACTGACCAGGTGAATCATTAGGAACACCTGCTCTCTCCATGACCCAGACTGACCAGGTGAATCATTAAGAACACCTGCTCTCTCCATGACCCAGACTGACCAGGTGAATCATTAAGAACACCTGCTCTCTCCATGACACAGACTGACCAGGTGAATCATTAGGAACACCTGCTCTCACCATGACCCCGACTGACCAGGTGAATCATTAGGAACACCTGCTCTCTCCATGACACAGACTGACCAGGTGAATCATTAGGAACACCTGCTCTCTCCATGACACAGACTGACCAGGTGAATCATTAGGAACACCTGCTCTCACCATGACCCAGACTGACCAGGTGAATCATTAGGAACACCTGCTCTCACCATGACCCAGACTGACCAGGTGAATCATTAGGAACACCTGCTCTTTCCATGACAGACTGACCAGGTGAATCATTAGGAACACCTGCTCTCTCCATGACACAGACTGACCAGGTGAATCATTAGGAACACCTGCTCTCACCATGACCCAGACTGACCAGGTGAATCATTAGGAACACCTGCTCTTTCCATGACAGACTGACCAGGTGAATCATTAGGAACACCTGCTCTCTCCATGACCCAGACTGACCAGGTGAATCATTAGGAACACCTGCTCTCTCCATGACCCAGACTGACCAGGTGAATCATTAGGAACACCTGCTCTCTCCATGACCCAGACTGACCAGGTGAATCATTAGGAACACCTGCTCTCTCCATGACCCAGACTGACCAGGTGAATCATTAGGAACACCTGCTCTCTCCATGACAGACTGACTAGGTGAATCATTAGGAACACCTGCTCTCTCCATGACCCAGACTGACCAGGTGAATCATTAGGAACACCTGCTCTCTCCATGACCCAGACTGACCAGGTGAATCATTAGGAACACCTGCTCTCACCATGACCCAGACTGACCAGGTGAATCATTAGGAACACCTGCTCTCTCCATGACCCAGACTGACCAGGTGAATCATTAGGAACACCTGCTCTCACCATGACCCAGACTGACCAGGTGAATCATTAGGAACACCTGCTCTCACCATGACCCAGACTGACCAGGTGAATCATTAGGAACACCTGCTCTCTCCATGACCCAGACTGACCAGGTGAATCATTAGGAACACCTGCTCTCACCATGACAGACTGACCAGGTGAATCATTAGGAACACCTGCTCTCACCATGACAGACTGACCAGGTGAATCATTAGGAACACCTGCTCTTTCCATAACAGACTGACAGGTGAATCATTAGGAACACCTGCTCTCACCATGACCCAGACTGACCAGGTGAATCATTAGGAACACCTGCTCTCACCATGACAGACTGACCAGGTGAATCATTAGGAACACCTGCTCTCACCATGACAGACTGACCAGGTGAATCATTAGGAACACCTGCTCTCACCATGACAGACTGACCAGGTGAATCATTAGGAACACCTGCTCTCACCATGACAGACTGACCAGGTGAATCATTAGGAACACCTGCTCTCACCATGACAGACTGACCAGGTGAATCATTAAGAACACCTGCTCTTTCCATGACAGCCTGGCCAGGTGAATCATTAAGAACACCTGCTCTTTCCATGACAGCCTGGCCAGGTGAATCATTAAGAACACTTGCTCTTTCCATGACAGACTGACCAGGTGAATCCAGGTGAAATATATGATCCCTTATTGATGTCACCTGTTAAATCCACTTCAATCAGTGTAGATGAAGGAGAGGAGACGAGGTTAAATCATTATTTTTTAAGACTTGAGACAATTGAGACATGGATTGTGGATGTGGATGTGGATGTGGATGTGGATGTGGTTGTGGATGTAGTTGTGGATGTGGATGTGGTTGTGGATGTGGATGTGGTTGTGGATGTGGTTGTGGATGTGGTTGTGGATGTGGATGTGGTTGTGGATGTGGATGTGGATGTGGTTGTGGTTGTGGATGTGGATGTGGATGTGATGTGGTTGTGGATGTGGTTGTGGATGTGGATGTGGATGTGGTTGTGGATGTGGATGTGGATGTGGATGTGGATGTGGTTGTGGATGTGGTTGTGGATGTGGATGTGGTTGTGGATGTGGTTGTGGTTGTGGATGTGGATGTGGTTGTGGATGTGGTTGTGGTTGTGGATGTGGTTGTGGTTGTGGATGTGGTTGTGGATGTGGTTGTGGATGTGGATGTGGATGTGGTTGTGGATGTGGTTGTGGATGTGGTTGTGGATGTGGTTGTGGATGTGGTTGTGGATGTGGTTGTGGATGTGGATGTGGTTGTGGATGTGGATGTGGATGTGATGTGGATGTGGATGTGGTTGTGGATGTGGATGTGGATGTGGATGTGGATGTGGTTGTGGATGTGGATGTGGTTGTGGATGTGGATGTGGTTGTGGTTGTGGTTGTGGATGTGGATGTGGATGCGGTTGTGGATGTGGATGTGGTTGTGGATGTGGATGTGGTTGTGGATGTGGTTGTGGATGTGGTTGTGGATGTGGATGTGGATGTGGTTGTGGTTGTGGATGTGGTTGTGGATGTGGATGTGGTTGTGGATGTGGTTGTGGATGTGGTTGTGGATGTGGTTGTGGATGTGGTTGTGGATGTGGTTGTGGTTGTGGATGTGGATGTGGTTGTGGATGTGGATGTGGATGTGATGTGGATGTGGATGTGGATGTGGATGTGGATGTGGATGTGGATGTGGATGTGGATGTGGATGTGGTTGTGGATGTGGTTGTGGATGTGTCCCATTCAGAGGGTGAACAGTTAAGACAAAACCAATGTAAGTGCCTTTGAACGGGATGTGATAGCAGGTGCCAGGCGTTTGTGTATCCAAGAACTGCAACGCTGCTGTGATTTTTTCACTCTCAACAGTTTCCCCTGAGTATCAAGAATGGTCCACCACCCAAAGGACATCCAGCCAAACACTTGAAAGACCCATTCTGGTGTGTCTTTGGCATTAACATTACAACTCTTTAACCAGGGTTAAGTTTTCAGAAGACTGAGGCGGGTTGAGGTTGGCAGTGTCATGTTATGGGTATGCTTGTCACCGAGTTTGTCAGGATCAAAAATAAATATTAAAGGAACGGGTAAAAAGTTAAGAGGAAACGACCCGCCTCTCCATCTTCTGAAAACCCACATCACAATACCCCGTAATGACATCACAATACCCCGTAATGACATCACAATACCCCAAAATGACATCACAATACCCCAAAATGACATCACAATACCCAGATAAGAACCCACCTCGGTCTTCTGAAAACCCTGGTATAGTTTTATTATTATTCAGTGAGACAATTACACGCATGTTTATACAAAAGTCACACTCAAGACTGGCTTTCCAAGAGGTGTTGAGTGTTCCTGAGTGATCTAGTCACTTAAATCTGCTTAAAAAAAATAATAATAATAATCACATCACAAGGTTTAAATGTTGCTTGTCAAATCAAATCAAATGTTATTGGTCACATACTCATATTTAGCAGATGTTTATATTACCTTTATTTAACGAGGCAGTAACTGGTCTAGGAACAGTGGGTTAACTGGTCTAGGAACAGTGGGGTTAACTGGTCTAGGAACAGTAGGGTTAACTGGTCTAGGAACAGTGGGTTAACTGGTCTAGGAACAGTGGGTTAACTGGTCTAGGAACAGTGGGTTAACTGGCCTAGGAACAGTGGGTTAACTGGTCTAGGAACAGTGGGGTTAACTGGTCTAGGAACAGTGGGTTAACTGGCGTAGGAACAGTGGGTTAAACTGGTCTAGGAACAGTAGGGTTAACTGGTCTAGGAACAGTGGGTTAACTGGTCTAGGAACAGTGGGTTAAACTGGTCTAGGAACAGTGGGTTAACTGGTCTAGGAACAGTGGGGTTAACTGGTCTAGGAACAGTGGGTTAACTGGTCTAGGAACAGTGGGTTAACTGGTCTAGGAACAGTAGGGTTAACTGGTCTAGGAACAGTGGGTTAACTGGTCTAGGAACAGTGGGTTAACTGGTCTAGGAACAGTGGGGTTAACTGGTCTAGGAACAGTGGGGTTAACTGGTCTAGGAACAGTGGGGTTAACTGGTCTAGGAACAGTGGGGTTAACTGGTCTAGGAACAGTAGGGTTAACTGGTCTAGGAACAGTGGGTTAAACTGCCTTGTTCAGGGGGCAGAACTACAGTTGTTTATTGCGGATGTAATGAAATGCTTGTGTTTCTAGCTAAAAAAAGTGTAGTGGTATCTAACAACAATACACAACATCTAAAAGTAAAATCATTGAATTGAGAAATGTTTTAAATATTAGGACGAGCCGTTGTCGGAGTGGGCAATGACTAAAATAACGTAGCTGTCAATCTGTAGGCCGCGTAAAATTTTGACCAAAAACAAAAACAATTGATATATGTTGCCCCCTAAGAGCTGGTAGAATCTTAATGGGTCATGACTCCCTCTGTAAAGGCTACAACAGGTGCTTCCACTCAGGGGGCGTTGGGGGACTTAATCCATGTATGATACTGTACTACAGTTTCTATTTTTATTTTATACCTTTATTTAACTAGGCAAGTCAGTTAAAGAACAAATTCTTATTTTCAATGACGGCCTAGGAACTGTGGGGTTAACTGCCTTGTTCGGGGGGCAGAACGACAGATTTGTACCTTGTCAGCTCGGGGATTTGAACACGCAACCTTTCGGTTACTAGTTTCTCTTTCTTCATTTGCTAAATGTTCTTCAACTTTCACCTTGAGGAGTGATGTTGTGTACATCTGTAGGAGGAGGGGGAATCTAATTTCATCTTTATTTTTAATTACATTTCAAGGCAGCAAAAAATGTTTTTAAATGTTTTAAAGTTCAAGACAGGTGAAGAATTTTATTATGTTACCCTGCGACGGTTACTTGAGATTGTCACGTAGCCTGACAGATCGACAGCTATAGTGACCAACGTTTTATTTGGGATGTTTACAGCAGTTTGAAACGGATATATTACAAGATAATAAGGTATTATTATAGGTTCTTATGTCGCTGGGGTTTTTCCCTACGTCCCAAAATGGTGCTCTATTCCCTATACACTACTTTCTACCGAGGCCCATAAGGGACATTTGGATGTCACATCTGGACGAACTGACAGGACGGCAGCTATGGCGTGAATATACCTGTTGTGGTGGTTAATACAACCTGGTTATAACATAGGCAGGGTAGCCTAGTGGTTTAGAGCGTTGACCCGGGAAATAAAAGGTTGCTGGTTCGAATCCCTGAGCGGACAAGGTAAAAATCTCTCCTTGTACCCCTGATCAAGGCATTGAACCCCACTGTTCCTAGACCGTCATTGAAAATAAGAATTAGTTCTTTAACAGACTTGTCTAGTTAAATAAAAAATAATATCAATGGCCGTTCATATTTTGTTACTTTATTGTTTGTGCACAGCGAGCAAAATGAGATAAAATACGTCTTTTTCAACGGCTTGTTCTCATAAGGATTATGGCGGGAAACGTTCAAACAGACGTGGTTATGACGAGGAAATGAACGGGACACGGAGCCTATTCGGGTTCTTAATGAGTCTTAACCGCTCGAAGCGGCGAAGAACACCCTAAACTAAGGATTGTATTCAATTCACAGAAAGAAATCAATTAAATATCATTACAACCAGTTCAAATCAAATCGAATTGTATTAGTCAATTGCCCAGAATACAACAGGTGTTGTAGACCTACCAGTGAAAGGCTTCCTCTACGAGCCCCTTAACCAACAACGCCGTTTCAAAGAAAGACGGATGAGAATAAGAGATAAAAGTAACAAGTAATTAAAGAGCAGCAGTAAAAAAATGAAAAATAAAAAAAACAAAAATATACAGTTTATACACAATCATAACTTCTTTTCACAACGTCTCGTGTACTCTTGGAGGAGAAAACAATATATATATATATATATATATATATATATATAAGAGCTTAAAATACATGTACGTGTGTGTCGTTCTAATTCCTCGTCATACCGGGCGGTTTACTCTGCCTGCATTTTGGCCTCTGAAAAAGCGGTCCAAAAGCTCCATGTTTAGACACAAAGCACAAGCCTGAAGAAACCACATCTTCAACTATTTTATTTACGAATGTTTTTTATTATTATTATTATTATTGTTGGTGTTGTTGTTGTTGTGACCTCTCAAGTTTTATAGGCCTACAAGCTTTTACAAATATTCCCCCGGAAATAAAAATTGTAATTAAAAAAAAAAATTGCAGTTCCTTATCCTTGTCTCTTCGTCCTCCGATTAGAAAATTAAATACATAAGCAATTAAATACATTTTTTTTAAAAAATGTAAAACACCTAACACAACAGCCAATCATGTATACAAAATGATTGTTGCTTTAGGCTGGGGATATTTGGGAGAGGAGAACTAACTCCTGTCAGGATACGGTGACTTTAATCCAAGGCGTTCTGATCTATTACCATAATTCATTACCTCTACCCCAATCAGAACAGAGAAATAGAGGAGAGGAGAGGAGAGAAGAGGAGAGGAGAGGAGAGGATGAGAAGAGAGAGGAGAGGAGGAGAAGAAAGAGGAGAGGAGGAGAGGAGAGGAGAGGAGGGGAGGAGAAAGAGGAGAGGAGGAGAGGAGAGGAGAGGAGAGGAGGAGAAGAAAGAGGAGAGGAGGAGAGGAGGAGAAGAAAGAGGAGAGGAGAAGAAAGAGGAGAGGAGAGGAGGAGAGGAGAGGAGGAGGGGTGCTTCTTTAAAAAGTGTTTATAATGATTGCAGAGAATTCGAGCCAGAATTGTTGTTTTGGTTTTAGTTCCATCCATTCCTTTTCCCCATTTCCTTTATTTTGTACTTATGACAAGTTCTCCCTCTCTCTCTCTCGTTTTTTTGGGTGGGTGAACCCCCTAAACGAAAAAAAAGCAATGAAAAATTAATAGCGCATGTTCACTCCGCGTTTCTTTATTACACGCCCGCGTGATTGTCAACATAATGAGAGAAAAAAAACAGCACGATATCTCCGCTTTAAGTATGCCTTCGTTTATTAAAAATAAAAATAAAGGCATAACTAATAAAATACAGTCGATATGTCACTGACAGGAAAGTGAACGGCTTGGGCATTAAAATAAAAAAAAAACGTGTCGCCATTCTAACCTATACGTTGCCTAGGAAACACATTCAACCTGACGTAAATATATGTTCGTACAAGTAGGATAAATTCCACTAATATTTCCGCATGTGGAGTATAGTTACCCAGGAGAACCCTAGCTTGACTACCTGCCACCCCACCACTCTAACACTAGACTACCCTGCCTCCTCTACACTCTAACCACTAGGCTACCTACCTCCTCTACACCTAACCACTAGTCTACCTGCCTCCTCTACACTCTAACCACTAGACTACCTGCCTCCTCTACACTCTAACCACTAGGCTACCTGCCTCCTCTACACTCTAACCACTAGGCTACCTGCCTCCTCTACACTCTAACCACTAGGCTACCTGCCTCCTCTACACTCTAACCACTAGGCTACCTGCCTCCTCTACACTCTAACCACTAGGCTACCTGCCTCCTCTACACTCTAACCACTAGACTACCTGTCTCCTCTACACTCTAACCACTAGGCTACCTGCCTCCTCTACACTCTAACCACTAGACTACCTGCCTCCTCTACACTCTAACCACTAGGCTACCTGCCTCCCCTACACTCTAACCACTAGTCTACCTGCCTCCTCTACACTCTAACCACTAGACTACCTGCCTCCTCTACACTCTAACCACTAGGCTACCTGCCTCCTCTACACTCTAACCACTAGGCTACCTGCCTCCTCTACACTCTAACCACTAGACTACCTGCCACCTCTACACTCTAACCACTAGACTACCTGCCTCTTCTACACTCTAACCACTAGACTACCTGCCTCCTCTACACTCTAACCACTAGTCTACCCTGCCTCCTCTAACCACTAGACTACCTGCCTCCTCTACACTATAACCACTAGACTACCTGCCTCTTCTACACTCTAACCACTAGACTACCTGCCTCCTCTACACTCTAACCACTAGACTACCTGCCTCCTCTACACTCTAACCACTAGGCTACCCTGCTGCCTCTACACTCTAACCACTAGGCTACCTGCCTCCTCTACACTCTAACCACTAGGCTACCTGCCTCTTCTACACTCTAACCACTAGACTACCTGCCTCCTCTACACTCTAACCACTAGACTACCCTGCCTCCTCTACACTCTAACCACTAGACTACCTGCCTCTTCTACACTCTAACCACTAGACTACCTGCCTCCTCTACACTCTAACCACTAGGCTACCTGCCTCCTCTACACTCTAACCACTAGACTACCTGCCTCCTCTAACCACTAGACTACCTGCCTCCTCTAACCACTAGGCTACCTGCCTCCCCTACACTCTAACCACTAGGCTACCTGCCACCTCTACACTCTAACCACTAGGCTACCTGCCACCTCTACACTCTAACCACTAGGCTACCTGCCTCCTCTACACTCTAACCACTAGGCTTACCTGCCTCCTCTACACTCTAACCACTAGGCTACCTGCCTCCTCTACACTCTAACCACTAGGCTACCTGCCTCCTCTACACTCTAACCACTAGGCTACCTGCCTCCTCTACACTCTAACCACTAGAATACCTGCCTCCTCTACACTCTAACCACTAGGCTACCTGCCACCTCTACACTCTAACCACTAGGCTACCTGCCTTCCCTACACTCTAACCACTAGGCTTACCTGCCTCCTCTACACTCTAACCACTAGGCTACCTGCCTCCTCTACACTCTAACCACTAGGCTACCTGCCTCCTCTACACTCTAACCACTAGGCTACCTGCCTCCTCTACACTCTAACCACTAGGCTACCTGCCTCCTCTAACCACTAGGCTACCTGCCTCCCCTACACTCTAACCACTAGGCTACCTGCCTCCTCTACACTCTAACCACTAGACTACCTGCCGCCCCTACACTCTAACCACTAGGCTACCTGCCTCCTCTACACTCTAACCACTAGTCTACCTGCCTCCCCTACACTCTAACCACTAGGCTACCTGCCTCCTCTACACTCTAACCACTAGTCTACCTGCCTCCTCTATACTCTAACCACTAGGCTACCTGCCTCCTCTACACTCTAACCACTAGGCTACCTGCCTCCTCTACACTCTAACCACTAGGCTACCTGCCTTCCCTACACTCTAACCACTAGGCTTACCTGCCTCCTCTACACTCTAACCACTAGGCTACCTGCCTCCTCTACACTCTAACCACTAGGCTACCTGCCTCCTCTACACTCTAACCACTAGGCTACCTGCCTCCTCTACACTCTAACCACTAGGCTACCTGCCTCCTCTAACCTCTAACCACTAGGCTACCTGCCTCCCCTACACTCTAACCACTAGGCTACCTGCCTCCTCTAACCTCTAACCACTAGGCTACCTGCCTCCCCTACACTCTAACCACTAGGCTACCTGCCTCCTCTACACTCTAACCACTAGGCCACCTACCTCCTCTAACCACTAGGCTACCTGCCTCCCCTACACTCTAACCACTAGACTACCTGCCTCCCCTACACTCTAACCACTAGACTACCTGCCTCCTCTACACTCTAACCACTAGGCTACCTGCCTCCTCTACACTCTAACCACTAGTCTACCTGCCTCCTCTATACTCTAACCACTAGGCTACCTGCCTCCTCTACACTCTAACCACTAGGCTACCTGCCTCCTCTATACTCTAACCACTAGGCTACCTGCCTCCCCTACACTCTAACCACTAGGCTACCTGCCTCCTCTACACTCTAACCACTAGGCTACCTGCCTCCCCTACACTCTAACCACTAGACTACCTGCCTCCCCTACACTCTAACCACTAGACTACCTGCCTCCCCTACATTCTAACCACTAGACTACCTGCCTCCCCTACACTCTAACCACTAGGCTACCTGCCACCCCTCCACTCTAACCACTAAGCTACCTGCCTCCTCTACACTCTAACCACTAAGCTACCTGCCTCCCCTACACTCTAACCACTAAGCTACCTGCCTCCCCTACACTCTAACCACTAGGCTACCTGCCACCTCTACACTCTAACCACTAGGCTGCCTGCCTCCTCTACACTCTAACCACTAGAATACCTGCCTCCTCTACACTCTAACCACTAGACTACCTGCCGCCCCTACACTCTAACCACTAGGCTACCTGCCTCCTCTACACTCTAACCACTAGTCTACCTGCCTCCCCTACACTCTAACCACTAGGCTACCTGCCTCCTCTACACTCTAACCACTAGTCTACCTGCCTCCTCTATACTCTAACCACTAGGCTACCTGCCTCCTCTACACTCTAACCACTAGGCTACCTGCCTCCTCTACACTCTAACCACTAGGCTACCTGCCTTCCCTACACTCTAACCACTAGGCTTACCTGCCTCCTCTACACTCTAACCACTAGGCTACCTGCCTCCTCTACACTCTAACCACTAGGCTACCTGCCTCCTCTACACTCTAACCACTAGGCTACCTGCCTCCTCTACACTCTAACCACTAGGCTACCTGCCTCCTCTAACCTCTAACCACTAGGCTACCTGCCTCCCCTACACTCTAACCACTAGGCTACCTGCCTCCTCTAACCTCTAACCACTAGGCTACCTGCCTCCCCTACACTCTAACCACTAGGCTACCTGCCTCCTCTACACTCTAACCACTAGGCCACCTACCTCCTCTAACCACTAGGCTACCTGCCTCCCCTACACTCTAACCACTAGACTACCTGCCTCCCCTACACTCTAACCACTAGACTACCTGCCTCCTCTACACTCTAACCACTAGGCTACCTGCCTCCTCTACACTCTAACCACTAGTCTACCTGCCTCCTCTATACTCTAACCACTAGGCTACCTGCCTCCTCTACACTCTAACCACTAGGCTACCTGCCTCCTCTATACTCTAACCACTAGGCTACCTGCCTCCCCTACACTCTAACCACTAGGCTACCTGCCTCCTCTACACTCTAACCACTAGGCTACCTGCCTCCCCTACACTCTAACCACTAGACTACCTGCCTCCCCTACACTCTAACCACTAGACTACCTGCCTCCCCTACATTCTAACCACTAGACTACCTGCCTCCCCTACACTCTAACCACTAGGCTACCTGCCACCCCTCCACTCTAACCACTAAGCTACCTGCCTCCTCTACACTCTAACCACTAAGCTACCTGCCTCCCCTACACTCTAACCACTAAGCTACCTGCCTCCCCTACACTCTAACCACTAGGCTACCTGCCACCTCTACACTCTAACCACTAGGCTGCCTGCCTCCTCTACACTCTAACCACTAGGCTACCCTGCCTCCTCTACACTCTAACCACTAAGCTACCTGCCACCCCTACACTCTAACCACTAGGCTACCTGCCACCTCTACACTCTAACCACTAGGCTACCTGCCTCCTCTACACTCTAACCACTAGACTACCTGCCTCCTCTCCACTCTAACCACTAGACTACCTGCCACCTCTCCACTCTAACCACTAGACTACCTGCCACCTCTCCACTCTAACCACTAGGCTACCCTGCCTCCTCTACACTCTAACCACTAAGCTACCTGCCACCCCTACACTCTAACCACTAGGCTACCTGCCACCTCTACACTCTAACCACTAGGCTACCTGCCTCCTCTACACTCTAACCACTAGACTACCTGCCTCCTCTCCACTCTAACCACTAGACTACCTGCCACCTCTCCACTCTAACCACTAAGCTACCTGCCTACCCTACACTCTAACCACTAGTCTACCTGCCTCCTCTACACTCTAACCACTAGACTACCTGCCTCCTCTACACTCTAACCACTAGACTACCTGCCTCCTCTACACTCTAACCACTAGTCTACCTGCCTCCTCTACACTCTAACCACTAGACTACCTGCCTCCTCTACACTCTAACCACTAGGCTACCTGCCTCCTCGTAATACGTAGAGGAGGCAGGTAGCTTAGTAGTTAGAGTGTAGAGGAGGCAGCAGGTAGCCTAGCGGTTAGAGTGTTGGGGAGGCAGGTAGCCTAGCAGTTAGAGCCTTGGGGAGGCAGGTAGCCTAGCGGTTAGAGCGTTGGGGAGGCAGGTAGCCTAGCAGTTAGAGCGTTGGGGAGGCAGGTAGCCTAGCGGTTAGAGCGTTTTGGTGCAGCAGGTAGCCTAGTGGTTAGAGCGTTGGGGAGGCAGGTAGCCTAGCGGTTAGAGCGTTGGGGAGGCAGGTAGCCTAGCGGTTAGAGCATTGGGGCGGCAGGTAGCCTAGCGGTTAGAGTGTTGGGCCAGTATCTGAAAGGTTGCTGGATCGAATCCCCGAGCTGATAAGGTAACAATCTGTTGTTCTGAACAAGGCAGTTAACCCCACTGTTCCCCGGTAGGCCGTCATTGTAAATAAGAATTTGTTCTTAACTGACTTTCCTAGTTAAATAAATAAACGCTTACACAAAAATAATATTTGTGAGAGACATTTTACAAACTCTTAAATTAAAGGCAACAAAATAAACATTCATATATGTTGTCTTCTGGCTCGTCCTCCTTATCAAAGGTTAGTAGTTCCGTCAACAATATGACGTTCCTCCCTTCTCTTTCCTCGTTGACTTCCGGGTCTGTAACCGATAGTCTACCCCACGGTATAAACCACGGACCCGCTACGGATCGGGAGGGAGTAACAGAGTAACGTGCCCACGGTGCACCTCCTTCAATAGACAATTCTATAAATTATTATTTCACGGGTCAGAGACGGCAGCGGAGGGACGCGCACTATCACACGCCCGCGCACACAGAGCGTTACCAGGGGGTCCTGTCAATCACAGAGCGAACGTGTGTGTGTGTGTGTGTGTGTGACCAACCGGGTGTGTGTGTATTGCTGTGTATTGTTGTGAAATTGTTAGATATTACTTGTTAGATATTACTGCACTGTTGGAGCTAGAAACACAAGCATTTCATTACACCGGCAATTACATCTGCTAAACATGTGTACGTGACCAATACATTTTTATTTGTATTTGACAGCACCTGGGCCTAACAAGGGTCTGAACTTGGACCTGTTGTAGACGAAATGCACCCTCTCCTAACCCGGTGGATTAGCGCCATGAGACGGGTTGAGAGACAGAAAACCCCGAACTACTAACGACCTACATACAGGTAAACTGGTCTTATTAATAGACAAGCTTTAACTGCGCAATTAGACGCTCAAACCCACGTTCTCCAAACATAAAATGTCGAAGTTACTCCGGACGTCAAAATGTGTCAACGTGTTTTTGTTTTTCCTGCTACTCTGCATTGTTTCGTCATCAGCATCTAGAACAGCTTCGACGCTCCGTGATTCTAATCTGGAACTCTTATCCGGACGGACGTGACAACATTCTAACTATAATTACATTCCGTCATTTGGTGTTTTGGTTTTTTGACGGTGGGTTGAGATCTGGTGACTGAGGTGACCATTGGCGTATGGTTTACATGGGTTTTCATCTTCCTCAAAACACCTTTCAGTGACCACTGGTGTCCTGCACGATGGGATGGGGGCATTCAAATCAAATCCAATTTTATTAATCACACGCGCCGAATACAACCGGTGTTTTACGGTGAAATGCCCGAACCAACAATTCAGTTGAAAAAAAAATACGGATAAGAAATAAAAGTAACAAGTAATTAAAGAGCAGCGGTAACATAACAACAGTGAGACTATATACAGGGGGTACCGGTACAGAGTCAATGTGCGGTTAGTTGAGGTAATATGTACATGTAGGTAGAGTTAATTAAGTGACTATGCATAGATGACAACGACAGAGAGTAGCAGCTGCATTGAAGAAGGGGGGGGGGGGGGGGGGGGGGGGGGGGGTGCAATGCAAATAGTCTGAGTAGCCATTTGATTAGGTGTTCAGGAGCATTGCCATCCATAGACATAGTGGCCAAAATAATGGCCTGCAACAGCAGCATGACCCTAAGATTGACGAGATGTTAATTGATTCATTAACTCAGGAGCAACACCTGCTTTCAATATACTTTGTCTCCGTCAATTACTCAAGTGTTTCCATTATGTTGGCAGATACCAAGCTAGGCTTAGATTTCCCCCTCTCTATACCCTCCCTGTCTATACCCTCCCTGTCTATACCCTCTGTTGGCAGTTACCAAGCTAGGCTTAGATTTCCCCTTCTCTATACCCTCCCTGTTGTTACCCTCCCTGTCTATACCCTCTTTTGGCAGTTACCAAGTTAGGCTTAGATTTCCCCCTCTCTATACCCTCCCTGTCGTTACCCCCCCTGTCGTTACCCTCCCTGTCGTTACCCTCCCTGTCTATACCCACCCTGTCTATTCCCTCCCTGTCTATACCCTCCCTGTCTATACCCTCTGTTGGCAGTTACCAAGCTAGGCTTAGATTTCCCCTTCTCTATACCCTCCCTGTCGTTACCCTCCCTGTCTATTCCCTCCCTGTCTATACCCTCTGTTGGCAGTTACCAAGCTAGGCTTAGATTTCCCCCTCTCTTTACCCTCCCTGTCGTTACCCTCCCTGTCTATACCCTCCCTGTCGTTACCCTCCCTGTCTTTACCCTCCCTGTCTATACCCTCCCTGTCGTTACCCTCCCTGTCGTTACCCTCCCTGTCGTTACCCTCCCTGTCTCTACCCTCCCTGTCTATACCCTTCCCTCCCTGTCTCTACCCTCCCTGTCTATACCCTCCCCTCCCTGTCTATACCCTCCCTGTCTTTACCCTCCCTGTCTATACCCTCCCTGTCTATACCCTCCCTGTCTATACCCTCCCTGTCTATACCCTCCCTGTCTATACCCTCCCTGTCTATACCCTCCCTGTCGTTACCCTCCCTGTCTTTACCCTCCCTGTCTATACCCTCCCTGTCTCTACCCTCCCTGTCGTTACCCTCCCTGTCTATACCCTCCCTGTCTATACCTTCCCTGTTGTTACCCTCCCCTCCCTGTCGTTACCCTCCCCTCCCTGTTGTTACCCTCCCTGTCTATACCCTCCCTGTCGTTACCCTCCCTGTCTATACCTTCCCTGTCTATACCCTCCCTGTCTCTACCCTCCCTGTCTATACCCTCCCCCTCTATACCCTCCCTGTCTATACCCTCCCTGTCTATACCCTCCCTGTCGTAATTAAAGTGAGAGGAAGTCGTGTGAAGAGACACACACACACTCAGAGGAAGGCGTACACACAGGCCATCTAGGGAGGTCCGTTTCATTTAGCTCTCTGCAGAGCACCGTGGGGTTCAAAGGTTATTCAGTCACACAAATCCTATTACCTCTCCTTCTGTAGACCGGAGGCCCAGTCCTGAACCCCACAACCAGATGAAAGCGAGAGAATGTTCTGTCGGTTTCTATACACCTCCCTCCCCCCCTTCGCATCCCTCAACACGTGTTATCGCGCATTACATTATCAATGAATGAAATATATTTGCATTGACGTATAGGGACCGGGCATCCTTTCACAATACAACATTATCCATAATGATAATCACAACTCTTACAATAAATCACCGTAAAGAAACAAGAAGAGGTTAGTCAAAGTAAATAATTGATTGTTTGGCTAAATCGAAGAACTTAAAATACACGACATAGACTATATTACGGGCTACTTTTAGTAATACGTAATGGGTTTATAACGGTGTCATGGTTGTGTAATGAATGCAGTGACGCGACGTTGTTAAAGACCGGCACAGTTAGAAGCGAGGGGGGCCTATAATAACACGTCGTATTACGTGACAGGCCTAACCACGCCTGTTAGTACAGTTAGTACCTGACGCCCCTTTACGCGTGGCGTCGTAAATAATGAGCACCATTTTGGAATGTCTATACACGTCATAGTAATGACAACAACAACAAAAAACGGACGTTTGTATCAAAATGTCACCTCAGCGGGTTTCCGGTATGGAATTGATGCGCGTGAGGTTCGATCGCCTTGTTCTTCTGTGTTGCCGTAGTTTAACATAAAAACCCACAGTTAAGACAACCCTGTTGGTTTTTATGAATATCCTGAACCAATATTAATTTAGGAGGGGGGGGGGAACGACGGTTAGACCTGGTTTCACTTAAACTCACTATATGTCTTTAGTGGTATCAATAGAATCGAAGGGGGTTTCTGTAAAGTTGGAGTAGGTAGGCCTAGTTTTGAGTTTAAAAAAAATGCTGATATTTATTTAGATAATCAACCGTCGTTTAGAACCCAGAGAATATATATATTGATCACTATTACTAATATAACTAATCGATAACTATTGCTAATGTTGGCGCTGTTTACCACCCCCCCCCCCCCCCCCCCCCCCCAAAAAAAAAAATAGATTGCAACGGAAAAAACACCTCAGACCACAAGAGAAGTAGGAACTTCGATCAGTTGTTGCAGATGTGTGTGTTTGTCACGAGCATGCAAATTCAAGAATTTAAAATTAGACTATTTTAAATGTTATAAAAAGTGCAACCCGGAAGGCAAGACAACAACACGTGCATCATTTTTTTTTGGTTTGGCCAGTATAAATATGTCTAGACTAGAGGCTATGTTAAAACACGCAATGGCGACACTGTCAGACATTTTCACATTTTTCCCAAACATACTTTAAAAAAAAATATATATATATATATATATATTAAGCAACGAATCGAAAATGAACTGATGTCTGTTATCGCTAATATGTATTCCCTCTGAATCAACACAATAGGATTTATACACATTTAACTAGGGGGTCCTTTTGTTTTCTTTTTAAAACGTGTCAAACCTGTATATTATAATTTTTTTTTTGTCATGATTTCGACATAATTTGAAGCATCAAAAATAATAAGTATAATTAGGAAGAGCTATTTGTAGCCTACATTCAAATGAATGATATGAAAAAGCCGAACCCGAGTCGGGGACCATGGTAACGCGTGAACACAGTAAACACGGTAAACCTTTCAGCAGATCGCGCTCTGGTTTAGGACGTAAATATTACAGTCGACAACAACAAGAGACTCAATATATTCCATGACACCAGTGAGGCGACTTGGTTAAAGAGTGTGTGTGTGTGTGCCTGTGTGCGTGTGGCTTGCAGAGGCCCTTTCTCCACTGTTGCGTGCGTTTGTGTGTGAAGACAATACCTTCACCCAATGAGCCTCTGTCCTCTCCTCGACAGACTGCTGTGATTGATCCTGTATTTTGTACAGTGCATTGACACCATACACGTGGGTAATACTGATATAATCCCCCCCCCCCCCCTCTCAATATGTGCTCATGCCCCCCCCCCCTCCCTATAAAATTGAGAAATACATATGAACAGATGCATAGATTAGATTAGCCGAGTTTGAGATTAACCGAACTAGATTAGCCACTTGTTCAGATTCCCAAAGTCATATTTAACATCTGCCAAGTCATCCTAACAGCACACCTGTCGCAGGTCTGTCTTCTGTAGGCGTCACGCGTCACGCGTCACGCGTCAAACACCTACTATACCGTCAAAAAAATAAAAAACAAACACACACGAATCGACTTCATAAAACACCGACTTTTATCATCTGCATATAACACAAGTCTGAACGTTACACAACGGCCTTAAAGCTAGGCGGAATATATACAGGATGCATCAATTACTGAATTGAAGAACAGACCCAATGCAAACTGTTAAGTAGCCTGACAACACTGACAACACGGACTGTATCTAGAGTCTGGCTGGTTGAAACGTCTCTTGGAGAATCTCACCAAAAACATATGCTACACGCGCCACTTAAAAAATATAGGCCCCTTAATTAAAAAAAGTTCAAACGGAAATCGAGTTAAATTACTTCAGAAAAAGTTATAGATTGAACGTCAAAAAAAAAAACTCACCCTGTTGGAAACTTCACATTGGAGAAAACTGAAGCCAAAGCTAAAAACGCATTCCTGTTTGACAATGATAATATCGTTGTGTGGTAATACTTCATCATTAGTAAGTCGCCTAAAAGCGTCAGGTCTATGAGAGTTGTTAGCATAGAGAGAAGCAGCCAGCGGCCCTTACCTACCTGCTCGTCCCGGCCTCAACACATGACCCTCGGCCTCTACTTCCATTCTGCTCCCGTTGGGCTTGGAGCTGGGCGGGGGAAGCGATGGATGTGTGGGGGGGTGTTGGGTGGGGGGGTGTTGGGGGGAGAAAGAACAAAAAACTTTTCTCTAACGCTTCCCCTCTTCCTCCTCTCTCCCTCCTCACACACTTTTTTTTTCCTTTCTCTCTTTTCTCTCTCTCGCAACAGTACTTTTTGGTGAGTTGTATAAAGGGGTGAAATAATTCGACCCTTCCGCTCCCTATTGCGACACTGCACAGGGCGCAGTGATCTGAGACTAAACACTTTAGGTGGAAAGGCCTTGGAGGGGAGCGTGAAATGATCACACCGAGAGGGAGTCAAAAGAGCCGCGCTCTCAATGTGCGCTCATGTCCGTCCCCCCCCCCTCCTCCCCCTCTTTCTCTCTTTCACTCTCTCTCTCTTTCCTACACACGCACGAACGCACAACGAGACACACAATGGTATCAATATACACACACACACACTGGCACGTCACACGCACACACGTGCACCTGCAAGGCTGTGGTCTCCACGCGCTTGCGCATCTGTCACGGATTTCCACTTTACCAAACTACCCCCCCCCCCCCCCCCCATCTCTCTCTGTCTCTCACCAGCTTTCCCCATGATACTCTCTCTATCCAACGGCCAACGAACACAACGTTAAACACGACTCGTCGTTGAGTCGACTGCTTGTAGTAATGGCACAGACGAATGAATGACGGCAACAACTGTCTGTCATCCGGATCCTGCACTTTTAGGAAAAAAAATAACCGATTTTGGGGTGGGGTGGGGGCACTGATCCTAGATCGGTACCTATAGGGGGGGAAACTTCTAGCTCTTCTCAGCGTCATCACCCACCTGTTGTTGTTAAAGCACGACAACTTTTGAGCCTCGATCCCCTTTGAGACTGTCGCCTAGTGGTTTATAAATACCTCAGACTACCTCTGACTACGTTATACGTTATAGTTATAGTTTAGTTATAGTTATAGTGTTCTGATCTACAGGCACCGTGTGTGTGTGTGTGTGTGTGTGTGTGTGTTTATTAGGCGTATAGACTGTACCCTGTGTTAACGTGCTGGTTAGTTTGGCTTTGAACTGAAGCCCGGTCCATGTCAGGAGAGGAAGAACTCAACGTATTATTAGGTATGTAAATCAACCATGACTTGGCCTTAGAGCAGCAACGAGAGAGTAGGGAGGCATCAGACAGACGTGTGTTTCTCTCTCTCTCTCTGTCTCTCTGTCGCTGTCTCTCTCCTCTACCCTCTCTCTGTCTCTCTGTCTCTCATTCTCTCTCTGTCTCTGTCTGTCTCTCTCTCCTCTCTCTCTCTCTGTCTTTCTCTCTGTCTTTCTCTCTGTCTCTCTCTGTCTCTCTCTGTCTCTCTCTCTCTCACTCTCACTCACTCTCTCTCTGGAAAACATCATCAGAGCGCTGGTCGGTTGGTAGTTCGGGTCCCAGGGTTCACGAGCGACACAGAGACAATTGAGTGCAGAACAAAGCGTTGAGACAGCGACCAATTTTACTCGCCTTGTCTCGCTCTGCTCCCCCCCCCCCCCCCCCCCCCCTCCGCGACCCTGACCCTTCTGCCTCCCGCGACAACGGGGCGGGCGAAACAAAACACAACATAAATAGCGACGTTTTGTCTTTTTTTTAAATGTATTTTATTCATAGTGACGTTTAAGAAGCCATTCAGCAGAGCGCAATAAGACAGAAAAGATATTGACTTGATGTCATTGTGACGTCGTTTCCTTGTCGTAAATACCGTGTAAAAAATTTTTGAAAAACACCTTGTAAAATATCGTTTTTTTTTGGTTTGTTGTTGTTGTTGTTTCAATATCAATTATTCATTCAATCAATAATTGTAAATAATTTAAATCAATAATCAAAATGAGTAATATTGTGACTGAGATGTGTGCATCGTGTTATACCAGACAGTTAAAACCTCTCTAAAGGCTGTTTAAACACCTTGCATGGATATTTATAAAGAAGCACTTAAACACAACATTCAATTCACTCTTTCACTCTTACACAATATGCCCATACACTCAGAACCCTCCATTGGTGTCTTTGGCTCTGAAGTGACCTCTATTGGAGTTGTCTCCCTGAACAGAACAACAACATTAAAACAACCGTTATTCGGCCTACAAAAAAACAGACAGGAGTTTGTGAAGTGCAAACCAACCGTCCGTTTCTTTCTCCGCCTAGTTTAGGAGAGGAGGATCATTTACGTTTATGATTTTATAGCGATGTCATTTCTACTTCTCGGCATAACAAAGCGCATGTTTATTTTATTTTTTATTTTACCTTTATTTAAACTAGGCAAGTCAGTTTAAGAACAAATTCTTATTTTCAATGACGGCCTAGGAACAGTGGGGTTAACTGTCGTAGGATATAGCAGAAGGACTAAAAAGGGGGGGAACATATAAAATATCTTCGATTAAAATAATACACGCCCTAAAAACCCACTGCGTCAAAGTTGGAAAATATACTGATTATGTTATTTTGTGAGAAAGAAAAGATTTGATTATATAACTCGGGTCTTAACAGCCTTATTAAAACGGTTTTACAGCGTTTGAATCTTTTCTCTCTGCAGGCCACACATATTAGTCAATTCTATAGGCCTTTATCCGAAAAACATATCAGGGATTTATTTTCAAACCATGAAAACATATAAGTGGTAATGTGTTAATAACTATTATTATTACCTATTCATTATTATTAATTAGTACCATTATTATACGGGTATATTTCGTTTTTGTTGCAATGATTTCGGATAACGAAACATGAAACAATTTCCTCTATATATAAATAAATAAATAATACTTAAAACATATCGTTTTTTTTTTTATCAAACGCTACAACGAGACAATAACTGAGTTTGCATCCAATTTTTTCTCATGTTCCTTCTGGGAGAAAGATCCTAAAATAAAATACTATTGGGGAGAGTAACACCAATAACCAATCTTGATCGATCAAATCAAATTGTATTTATGACGTGCGCCGAATACAATATCCCACCAACAGGACCTTACAGTGAAACGCTTCCTTTACAAGCCCTTAAACCAACAATGCAGTTTTAAGAGAAAATACCTAGAGAAAGAAAATAAAAGTAATAAATAATTAAAGTGCAGCATTAAAATAACAATAGTGAGGTTTATGTAAAAGGAGGGGGGGGGGGGGGGGGGGGGGGGGGTGCTGGATCTCCACTGCGCATTTGCTGTCGCAGTGTAATTTAGGCCGATTTTGGATCCAAAACAGTCGCCTACAGTAGCTATATCACATACAGATGAAACCCCTTCATTCGTGTATTTAATGTAGGCCTGCGTATCATTCTACTTCATTCATGTATTTAATGTAGGCCTGCATATCATTCTACTTCATTAATGTATTTAATGTAGGCCTGCGTATCATTCTACTTCATTAATGTATTTAATGTAGGCCTGCGTATCATTCTACTTCATTAATGTATTTAATGTAGGCCTGCGTATCATTCTACTTTATTAATGTATTTAATGTAGGTCTGCATATCATTCTACTTTATTCATGTATTTAATGTAGGTCTGCATATCATTCTACTTTATTCATGTATTTAATGTAGGTCTGCATATCATTCTACTTAATGCATTTAATGTAGGCCTGCACATCATTCTACTTCATTAGGACCACCTTTAGCCAGTAAATTCGCATTAGTTTGGGTGATATTAATTATTATTATTATTATTATTATTGTTTGTTGCTTTTCCTTTTATTTAGCTGGTTAATGAATGTGATTAGAGCGAGGCGGGGGTTGGGGTGGAAAGGGATATTGTTTCTGTGACCCCCCCCCGGTCTGACCGAGCGGAACCGGAAAGAATCGCATTAAGAGCGCGAGACAGAAGAACTAAAGGGAACAATTAGAAGAGAAACGTAAACAAAACAAATGCATACTTTGTTTGTTTGTGGGTCCTCGTCCGTCTCTGCGGCTTTCATCCAGCCGCCAGTCCTCAATATAAAGCGGTTTCAAAGGGGAAGTCTACACATGTTTTCGGTCCCTACATTAACTTGCTAATGCAGCGCAATCATATCCTCAAACTGATACAGCCCAGCGGCAATGTACTCAATACATTTGTTGTGGTCGACAAAACATCACTTACACACTATAAACATATCGACTAATATATATATATATATATATATATATATATTATATAACATATAGGGTAATACTGTCTGAACCGTATTTTTTCGGGATGTGAGGCCATTGTAATTTACAGAAGATGAAACACTATCTCTCTCTCTCACACACACACACACACACACACACACATATACAGGCGCCTTCAGAGACTATTCATACCCCTCGATTTATTCCACATTTCGTTGTGTTACGACCTGAATTCAAAATTATATTGACTTTTTTTATTTTATTTTTTTACATCTACACACAATACCCCAATAATGACATCACAATACCCCAATAATGACATCACAATACCCCAATAAAGACATCACAATACCCCAATAATGACATCACAATACCACCATAATGACATCACAATACCACCATAATGACATCACAATACCACCATAATGACATCACAATACCACCATAATGACAAAGTGAAAAACATGTTTTTTTAGACATGATTTTCAAATGTATTGAAAATGAAATACAGAAATATCTTATTTACATAAGTATTTACAGCCCCCGAGTCAATATGTTGTAGAAGCACCTTTGGCAGCGATTACAGCTGTTGAGTCTTTCTGGATAAATATCTAAGAGCTTTGCAAACGTGGATTATTCTTATTAAAATTCTTCAAGCTCTGTCAAGTTTGTTGTTGATCATCGCTAGACAGCCATTTCCAAGTCTTGCCATAGATTTTCAAGCCGATTTAAGTAAAAACTGTAACTAGGCAACTCAAGAACATTCGATTTCTTCTTGGTAAGCAACTCCAGTGTAGATTTGACCTTGTTTTTGAGGTAACTGTCCTGCTGAAAGGTGAATTCCTCTCCCAGTGTCTGGTGAAAAAGCAGACTGAACCAGGTTTTCCTCTAGGATTTTGCCTGTTCTTAGCTCTGTTCTGTTTATTTTCATCCTGAAAAACTCGCCAGTATTTGCTGATGACAAGTATACCCATACCATGATGCAGCCACCACCATGCTGGAAAATAAGGAGGCAGTTACTCAGTGATGTGTTGTGTTGGATTTGCCCCAAACATGAGGCTTTGCATTTAGGCTAGAAAGTGTCTTCCTTTGTAGATGTTTTTTTTTTACATCCCCCTATATTCCCCAGTAGGCCAGCCTATTTCCCCCTATATCCCCCAGTAGACCAGCCTATATCCCCCTATATCCCCCAGTAGACCAGCCTATATCCCCCAGTAGACCAGCCTATTCCCCCACAGTGGACCAGCCTATATCCAGCAGTAGACCAGCCTATATCCCCCAGTAGGCCAGCCTATATCCCCCAGTCGGTCAGTCTATATCCCCCTACATCCCCTAGTAGACCAGCCTATATCCCCCAGTAGACCAGCCTATATCCCCCTATATCCCCTAGTAGACCAGCCTATATCCCGCAGTAGACCAGCCTATATCCCCAATAAACCAGCCTATATCCCCCAGTAGGCCAGCCTATATCCCCCATTAGACCAGCCTATATCCCCCAGTAGACCAGCCTATATCCCCAGTAGACCAGCCTACATCTCCAAGTAGACCAGCCTATATCCCCCAGTAGACCAGCCTATATCCCCAGTAGACCAGCCTATATCCCCAGTAGGCCAGCCTATATCCCCCAGTACGCCAGCCTATATCCCCCAGTAGACCAGCCTATATCCCCCAGTAGACCAGCCTATATCCCCAGTAGGCCAGCCTATATCCCACAGTAGGCCAGCCTATATCCCCAGTAGACCAGCCTATATCCCCCAGTAGACCAGCCTATATCCCCAGTAGACCAGCCTATATCCCCCAGTAGGCCAGCCTATATCCCCAGTAGACCAGCCTATATCCCCCAGTAGACCAGCCTATATCCCCTTGTAGACCAGCCTATATCCCCAGTAGACCAGCCTATATCCCCAGTAGACCAGCCTATATCCCCCAGTAGGCCAGCCTAAATCCCACTGTAGACCAGCCTATATCCCCCAGTAGACCATCCTATATCCCCCAGTAGACCAGCCTATATCCCCTTGTAGACCAGCCCAGTAGACCAGCCTATATCCCCCAGTAGACCAGCCTATATCCCCCGGTAGACCAGCCTATATCCCCCAGTAGACCAGTAGACCAGTCTGTATCTCCCAGTAGACCAGCCTATATCCCCCAGTAGACCAGCCCAACAGGGGTCTATCTCAGCCACAGCTCCACAGTCAGCTAGCACAGGAAGTCTGGCCACTAGATTGAAAAGTGAGGAACGTTATTTATCCATGACACGTTGTGTGACACCACGGTGCACCGGGTCTATTTGTATGTAAAGGTAAACATCTTGCCGTGACCATTCGACAAGAGAGGACAAGAGTCTCCCGTGACTGGCTTTATACTCATGAGACACACACACTCCTGTCAATGTGGTTTTACTCACAGGAGACTAGACGTGTTGTGCAGGCATTGTTGGTGTGTGTGTGTGTGTGTGTGTGTGACGGACGAGCGGGCGGGAGGACGGACGGACAAAGATCGCACAATACACAGACAACAAAGAATGGTCCTCAGTCTAGAGACCAAAGAATGGTCCTCAGTCTAGAGACCAAAGAATGGTCCTCAGTCTAGAGACCAAAGAATGGTCCTCAGTCTAGAGACCAAAGAATGGTCCTCAGTCTAGAGACCAAAGAATGGTCCTCAGTCTAGAGACCAAAGAATGGTCCTCAGTCCACAGACCAAAGAATAGTCCTCAGTCCACAGACCAAAGAATAGTCCTCAGTCCACAGACCAAAGAATGGTCCTCAGTCTAGAGACCATAGAATAGTTCTGAGTCTAGAGACCAAAGAATGGTCATCAGTCTAGAGACCAAAGAATGGTCCTCAGTCTAGAGACCATAGAATAGTTCTGAGTCTAGAGACCAAAGAATGGTCATCAGTCTAGAGACCAAAGAATAGTCCTCAGTCTAGAGACCTCAGTCCTCAGTCTAGAGACCAAAGAATTGTCCTCAGTCTAGAGACCATAGAATGACCCTCAGTCTAGAGACCAAAGAATGGTCCTCAGTCTAGAGACCAAAAAATGGTCCTCAGTCTAGAGACCAAAGAATGGTCCTCAGTCTAGAGACCAAAGAATGGTCCTCAGTCTAGAGACCAAAGAATGGTCCTCAGTCTAGAGACCAAAGAATGGTCCTCAGTCCACAGACCAAAGAATAGTCCTCAGTCCACAGACCAAAGAATGGTCATCAGTCTAGAGACCAAAGAATAGTCCTCAGTCTAGAGACCTCAGTCCTCAGTCTAGAGACCAAAGAATGGTCCTCAGTCTAGAGACCATAGAATGACCCTCAGTCTAGAGACCAAAGAATGGTCCTCAGTCTAGAGACCAAAGAATGGTCCTCAGTCTAGAGACCAAAAAATGGTCCTCAGTCTAGAGACCAAAGAATGGTCCTCAGTCTAGAGACCAAAGAATGGTCCTCAGTCCACAGACCAAAGAATGGTCCTCAGTCCACAGACCAAAGAATAGTCCTCAGTCTAGAGACCAAAGAATAGTCCTCAGTCTAGAGACCTCAATCCTCAGTCTAGAGACCAAAGAATGGTCCTCAGTCTAGAGACCAAAGAATGGTCCTCAGTCTAGAGACCTCAGTCTAGAGACCAAAGAATGGTCCTCAGTCTAGAGACCAAAGAATGGTCATCAGTCTAGAGACCAAAGAATAGTCCTCAGTCTAGAGACCTCAGTCCTCAGTCTAGAGACCAAAGAATGGTCCTCAGTCTAGAGACCATAGAATGACCCTCAGTCTAGAGACCAAAGAATGGTCCTCAGTCTAGAGACCAAAGAATGGTCCTCAGTCTAGAGACCAAAAAATGGTCCTCAGTCCACAGACCAAAGAATGGTCCTCAGTCCACAGACCAAAGAATAGTCCTCAGTCTAGAGACCAAAGAATAGTCCTCAGTCTAGAGACCTCAATCCTCAGTCTAGAGACCAAAGAATGGTCCTCAGTCTAGAGAACAAAGAATGGTCCTCAGTCTAGAGACCTCAGTCTAGAGACCTCAGTCTAGAGAAGAAGAATGGTCCTCAGTCTAGAGACCATAGAATGACCCTCAGTCTAGAGACCAAAGAATGGTCCTCAGTCTAGAGACCAAAAAATGGTCCTCAGTCCACAGACCAAAGAATGGTCCTCAGTCCACAGACCAAAGAATAGTCCTCAGTCTAGAGACCAAAGAATAGTCCTCAGTCTAGAGACCTCAATCCTCAGTCTACAGACCAAAGAATAGTCCTCAGTCTAGAGACCAAAGAATAGTCCTCAGTCTAGAGACCTCAGTCCTCAGTCTAGAGACCAAAGAATGGTCCTCAGTCTAGAGACCATAGAATGACCCTCAGTCTAGAGACCAAAGAATGGTCCTCAGTCTAGAGACCAAAGAATGGTCCTCAGTCTAGAGACCAAAAAATGGTCCTCAGTCCACAGACCAAAGAATGGTCCTCAGTCCACAGACCAAAGAATAGTCCTCAGTCTAGAGACCAAAGAATAGTCCTCAGTCTAGAGACCTCAATCCTCAGTCTAGAGACCAAAGAATGGTCCTCAGTCTAGAGACCAAAGAATGGTCCTCAGTCCACAGACCAAAGAATAGTCCTCAGTCCACAGACCAAAGAATGGTCATCAGTCTAGAGACCAAAGAATAGTCCTCAGTCTAGAGACCTCAATCCTCAGTCTAGAGACCAAATAATGGTCCTCAGTCTAGAGACCAAAGAATGGTCCTCAGTCTAGAGACCATAGAATGACCCTCAGTCTAGAGACCAAAGAATGGTCCTCAGTCTAGAGACCAAAGAATGGTCCTCAGTCTAGAGACCAAAGAATGGTCCGCAGTCTAGAGACCAAAGAATGGTCCTCAGTCTAGAGACCAAAGAATGGCCCTCAGTCCACAGCCCATAGATGAGTCCTCAGTCCACAGACCAAAGAATGGTCCTCAGTCTAGAGACCAAAGAATAGTCCTCAGTCTAGAGACCTCAGTCCTCAGTCTAGAGACCATAGAATGGTCCTCAGTCTAGAGACCAAAGGTTAGGCCTCAGTCTAGAGACCATAGAATGGTTCTCAGTCTAGAGACCAAAGAATGGCCCTCAGTCCACAGCCCATAGATGAGTCCTCAGTCCACAGCCCATAGATGAGTCCATCTAAATTATAATTATTGTTTGCTATCTTTTAAATTCTGTCCCACCTGACTTAACACAGCTTTCAGGATGGTTTAGACTTCAGATTAGTATTTATTCGACACAAATGACAACAATCATGGGTCAAATGCTGCCCATATCAGAATAGCTTCTCCTGAAAATCCTTCTTTTTTTCTCTCTCCCCTCTCCCAGGAATAGACAAGAGTCCTTCAAAAGTGCATGGACCACAGAACAACGCCAAAAAAAAAAAACAACACAACAGTACCCAGACACACTAAGCACCAATAAATGAGGACAATGATGTGCTTCTTATGGCTCCTTCTCTGTCTCCAATAAGAATCCTTGTCAGGCAGAACCGACACTTTGGAATGTCTGATTGGAAATAACGGAAGACCACACACACACACACACACAAAAAAAAAATGCTCGGGACGCTATTCCATCTTTACCAGGCCACTGGTTTGAATTGGCGCATATCTCCCGACGTTCAGCGCGTCTTTCACATCGAGGCATCTCCACCTAGAAACTATAACGGGTAAATAACGCTCAATAGATGGGACAGAAATCAGACAGCCGCATCGCAATTTACCTGGAGGTATTGGGAGGTATTCTGACCTGCATCTCATAGAGAGACAGAGAGAGAGACGGAGGGGGAGAGACGGAGAGAGGGGGAGAGAGAGAGAGAGACAGAGGGAGAGACAGAGACGGAGGGGGAGAGAGAGAGAGAGAGAGAGAGAGAGGGGGAGAGACGGAGGGGGAGAGGGGGAGAGAGGGGGAGAGAGAGAGAGAGAGAGAGGGGGAGAGACGGAGACATAGAGAGGGGGAGAGAGAGAGAGAGACGGAGAGACAGAGAGAGAGAGGGGGAGAGAGAGGGGGAGAGAGAGACAGAGAGAGAGGGGGAGAGACAGAGAGAGAGAGACAGAGAGAGAGGGGGAGAGACAGAGAGAGAGACAGAGACAGAGAGAGATAGAGAGACAGAGACAGAGAGAGAGAGAGAGAGAGACAGAGAGAGAGAAAGGGGGAGGGAGAGTCCCGTCCCCCTCGGTATGCTCACCAAAGCAAAACTAGTGCGGGGTGGATGGGATGCGACGACGGGGGACCGAGGGGGGGGTTAGGTTGGGGTTTCGGATGGGGACGGGGAAAGGTAGGTTAACCTTTTGTAAGGAAAACAATCTGACGTGATGGCCTTTTCCTGGCTGTGCCTGTGCTCTGACACGCATGGGAACCCCACCTAGAAATCAGATGGCATTCAAACTCGGGATTCTCTAGAATATCAAACTATTCTCTAGACTACCGGAGAACGCAGCTCAACGTATGATGGCAGGGCCTCTACGGAGAAATAAGACGAGGACAAATGTCACAATATACAACATGTAGGCTGTAGTCAATAAACACATCTGGAGATATAGGGGGCCATTTATATCTATGATAGCCTATCATTTCACATTCTCGTCAATTTTACATTCCCCCTTCCCCCATAGCAAATGTCCCTGTAGTGAACATTTTCACATTTTTAAAGCCTATTTATTTCAGCAGGTTATTGATGTTGATGACAGGATGTACATCTGTCAAGTTAGCTATCTCCGTTTACTGATCGTGGTTTACCTCTTTGTCTTTCTGCCTGTTGCTGCACGCATCAGCCAACCGGACCCGAATATTAACGATGGTGTACGCTAAATCAACTGTTAAATCAAATGTGACGCGTTTGTAGCAGTATTGTTGATATTTAAAAACGAAGTATAGCTCCAAACACTCGACCGGTGACTGCATCTCTCAAGCCATGGCATGTTTGGATACCGGTGCGCAATCTTTTCCGTACAAGGCCCAACACAGTCTCACAATCAATTCGTGCATATATGTACAAAATGCATTTCAGCAAATTTCGTGCGTTTTTTGTGGCTTAATTCGTGAGAAAAGACACGAATTTATGTGCTTCTTAATTCGTGTTGGATGTGAGGCTGGGCTGACAGAACAGACTGCAGGGAAAATTGCGCGAAAATGGTGCACCCGAGCTCCGTACAGGGGAAGGCAGATCAACAAGCATAAACAACCGTAGGACAACAAAATGAGTCCAAAAATGTAATATGTAATATGTATTTATGTAATATGCCAAGGAGATATGAATACTGTAACTAAGAAAATAATACTAAGTGTATGTTGTGTAGAAGGTGTTAGTAGCCCATGTACCTCACCCTAATAATTTGGTAGGTGGTGGTGGTGGTGGTGGCGAACTTGACAACTAGCGTCCAAACAAACATCACAAAACATTGATACAAAAAAAATCACTTTGTGGGGTAAATTGTACAAACACCCAAAAGGGTATTTTGGAGACTGGGAAGGCAGGGGGACATGTGCTCTGTCTTCCCAGGTAGAGTCCCTATGTGCTCTGTCTTCCCAGGCAGAGCCCCTATTTATCACCTACCTGCCAGACGTGTATTTTGGAGACTGGGGAGGCAGAGGGACATGTGCTGTGTCTTCCCAGGTAGAGCCCCTATTTATCACCTACCTGCCAGACGTGTATTTAGGAGACTGGGAGGGCAGAGGGACATGTGCTCTGTCTTCCCAGGTAGAGCCTCTATTTATCACCTACCAGACGTGTATTTAGGAGACTGGGGAGGCAGAGGGACATGTGCTCTGTCTTCACAGGTAGAGCTCCTATTTATCACCTACCTGCCAGATGTGTATATAGGAGACTGGGGAGGCAGAGGGACATGTGCTCTGTCTTCCCAGGTAGAGCACCTATTTATCACCTACCTGCCAGACGTGTATATAGGAGACTGGGCAGGCAGAGGGACATGTGCTCTGTCTTCACAGGTAGAGCCCCTATTTATCACCTACCTGCCAGACGTGTATTTAGGAGACTGGGAGGGCAGAGGGACATGTGCTCTGTCTTCCCAGGTAGAGCCTCTATTTATCACCTACCAGACGTGTATTTAGGAGACTGGGGAGGCAGAGGGACATGTGCTCAATCTTCACAGGTAGAGCTCCTATTTATCACCTACCTGCCAGATGTGTATATAGGAGACTGGGGAGGCAGAGGGACATGTGCTCTGTCTTCCCAGGTAGAGCCCCTATTTATCACCTACCAGACGTGTATATAGGAGACTGGGAAGGCAGAGGGACATGTGCTCTGTCTTCCCAGGTAGAGCCCCTATTTATCACCTACCTGCCAGACGTGTATTCCTGATGTTCTTCTTTGCTTTTAACCTTTAACCTTGGATCGCTTCCTGTTTAGACAAAATGAAACCTAGACAAGAAGATAATAGGTGTACTACAGCCTAGGCCTAGCTACACTAAATAAGGTTTAACACCCCCCCCCCCCCCCCCCCCCCCCCACATTATTCTGTTAGCATATTATCAATGTCAATCAAATCATTGATATATCAAGGCTCCTGGAGGGTCCTTTAGGGGTTCTTTAAATTCAAACTGAGGGGGGGGGGGGGGGGGGGACGGACACATTCTTCAAAGAACCCCCATTAATGGTTCCTCAAAACAACAAACTTTTGGGGGGTAAATATTTGTCCCCCTCATAATTATAAATAATAATCAGCATAACAATAATAACAACAACAACAACAATAATAACAATATTAATAACAACAACACTAACAACAGCAATAATAATAATAATAATAACAATAATAACAACAACAACAATAATAATAATAATAACAATAATAACAACAACAGCAATAATAATAATAATAACAACAACAACAACAACAATAATAACAACAACAGCAATAATAATAATAATAACAACAACAACAACAACAATAATAACAACAACAACAACAACAATAATAACAACAACAACAACAACAACAACAATAACAACAATAATAACAACAACAACAACAACAACAACAACAACAATAACAATAATAACAACAACAACAACAACAATAACAATAATAACAACAACAACAACAACAACAACAACAACAACAACAACAACAACAACAACAACAATAATAACAACAACAACAACAACAACAATAATAATAACAAAAATAATAACAATAATAATAACAATAATAATAATAACAAAAATGATAATAACAAAAATAATAATAACAAAAATAATAACAATAACACCAATATTTTAGTTGTCGGTGTTTATTATGATTTTAGTGGCAAAGCAGAATTCATAAAATCGTAAAAAGGAGGTCAGGACCTCAGACTGGGGTGAAGGTTCACACAGCCAAGCATTTTTCAGTGCCAAGAAACCTACAGTTATTTCTTAATTTATTTTATTTAACCAGGCAAGTCAGTTAAGAACAAATTCTTATTTGCAATGGCTGCCTGCCTTGGTCAAACCCCAGAATGACGCTGGGCCAATTGTGTCTCCACCCTATGAGACTCCCAATCACTGTCGGGTTGTGATACAGCCTAGAAATTGAACCAGGGTCTGTAGTGACATCTCTAGCACTGAGTTAGGATCTTTGAAGAACCCTTGTTTAAAAAAACAAACGGATATTTATATGGGTTTAATGTGATATGAATAGTAGTATAGAATAGTCTATGATAAATATTAATAAATTGATCAACTGTGACGTTATATTAAACATGAAGACTCCACATATATTTTAGGGCGACATTAAATCAAAGTTTACTAGGCTACTGTAGACCGTTCATCAAAATGTCTCGACACTGTCTGAACGCAGACTCGGCACATTCCGCTCCCTGGGAAAGGTCACGGTTGGCCCAAACCATTTCTCTCTCGACAACCCCGGAAGTGGTTAGCATGCGAGCAAAGTCCTATCGTGAGTCCTGCTAAGTTATAAACAGGTAAGTTGATTTTCATCCGTTGGAACCAACGAGATATGTGCATGTACATTTTTTTTGTTGCCGTAGTAAAGAGAACCGGAGAGGTGCCGGTTGAGTGTGAATCCGTCGCGAGAGTGCTTTGTTTACATACCGTCGGCATTTCATAAACACGTGGGGTGCACAGAGACCGATGCTAACATATTAGCCAACTACACTTTCGATAGCATCAAACTAATTTAATAAGTAAGTCCGCGTGTCGTAACTGAAATTACAGGCTAGTTGAACATCACGTTGTATAACATCTCCGTTCAGATGTCCCATTTTTAGTGTTAGTGGATGTTTAGTAGAGGTTTGTTAGCCAGTTAGCTAGCTACTATGTGAGCATGCCTTGTTATGTTGTACCTGTCAAACCTGGCTGTTTGTTGTAGCCGGTAACGTTAGATGGTCATGTTTACAGTACATACAGGTTTAGTAGTAACCTGTGGGCCAGTCTGCTTCAGGACTCTCACCAACTCCTTGAAATTGTCACCACAAAAATCTGGGGTCCGGGCTACACGTGTTAATGTTGTGTGTCTGTATCCCACAATGTGCCTTTATTGGCAAGTTTACTGACCAGCTCGTTGTGTTCCGTTTTGTAACCAGTTATACATATATATATGGACTGCAGTCGTCAAATCACATATGTGTAATCATGTTTCAACAGCAGAGATGTCATATGTATTGAAACAGACTATTCTCATCTGTTTCTGAACTCCGTTTGGCCGTTTGTTATTGTGTTAGCGAAGCCATTTGGGCCGTTCCTATGTAACGCTCTTAAAGAGGGACACCGGAAGCCGTCTTCTCCCCGCTCCAGAGATTCACAGGTGGGCCACGTTAATGTCAGCTGTTTTCAGGTAGTTTAGGAGGCTGGACAGATCTGGTCACCAGGTGGTTTGTGTTCAGGAGGCTGGACAGATCTGGTCACCAGGTAGTTCAGGAGGCTGGACAGATCTGGTCACCATGTAGTTTGTGTTCAGGTGGCTGGACAGATCTGGTCACCAGGTGGTTTGTGTTCAGGAGGCTGGACAGATCTGGTCACCAGGTAGTTCAGGAGGCTGGACAGATCTGGTCACCAGGTAGTTCATGTTCAGGTGGCTGGACAGATCTGGTCACCAGGTAGTTCATGAGGCTGGACAGATCTGGTCACCAGGTAGTTCAGGAGGCTGGACAGATCTGGTCACCAGGTAGTTCAGGTGGCTGGACAGATCTGGTCACCAGGTAGTTTGTGTTCAGGAGGCTGGACAGATCTGGTCACCAGGTAGTTTGTGTTCAGGTGGCTGGACAGATCTGGTCACCAGGTAGTTCAGGTGGCTGGACAGATCTGGTCACCAGGTAGTTCAGGTGGCTGGACAGATCTGGTCACCAGGTAGTTTGTGTTCAGGTGGCTGGACAGATCTGGTCACCAGGTAGTTCGTGTTCAGGTGGCTGGACAGATCTGGTCACCAGGTAGTTCGTGTTCAGGTGGCTGGACAGATCTGGTCACCAGGTAGTTCAGGTGGCTGGACAGATCTGGCCACCAGGTAGTTCATGTTCAGGTGGCTGGACAGATCTGGTCACCAGGTAGTTCGTGTTCAGGTGGCTGGACAGATCTGGTCACCAGGTAGTTCAGGAGGCTGGACAGATCTGGTCACCAGGTAGTTCAGGAGGCTGGACAGATCTGGTCACCAGGTAGTTCAGGAGGCTGGACAGATCTGGTCACCAGGTAGTTCGTGTTCAGGTGGCTGGACAGATCTGGTCACCAGGTAGTTCATGTTCAGGTGGCTGGACAGATCTGGTCACCAGGTAGTTCATGTTCAGGTGGCTGGACAGATCTGGTCACCAGGTAGTTCAGGTGGCTGGACAGATCTGGTCACCAGGTAGTTCAGGAGGCTGGACAGATCTGGTCACCAGGTAGTTCAGGTGGCTGGACAGATCTGGTCACCAGGTAGTTTGTGTTCAGGAGGCTGGACAGATCTGGTCACCAGGTAGTTTGTGTTCAGGTGGCTGGACAGATCTGGTCACCAGGTAGTTCAGGTGGCTGGACAGATCTGGTCACCAGGTAGTTCATGTTCAGGTGGCTGGACAGATCTGGTCACCAGGTAGTTCAGGTGGCTGGACAGATCTGGTCACCAGGTAGTTCATGTTCAGGTGGCTGGACAGATCTGGTCACCAGGTAGTTCAGGTGGGTGATGTTAGTCCGCTGTGTTCAGGTGGGTGATGTTAGTCAGCCGTGTTCAGGTGGTTTTCACCTCTCCAGTCCCCTACAGTATCAGGACATAATGAGTCATGAATCACCCTGGGCTGCTGGTAGAAACCCTCCAGACTTTTCAGATGATCTGTCACACACCCGACCGTTGATCAGGAGATAACGATTAACACTGAAATGTAAAGGAATCCCCCCCCACCCCCCATCTTCTCTCCACACACACACCTAATCATTTCTCTGTCCTAGGTCTCTTCTCTCCACACACACACCTCATCATTTCTCTGTCCTAGGTCTCTTCTCTCCACACACACACCTCATCATTTCTCCGTCCTAGGTCTCTTCTCTCCACACACACACCTCATAATTTCTCTGTCCTAGGTCTCTTCTCTCCACACACACACCTCATCGTTTCTCCGTCCTAGGTCTCTTCTCTCTCTCTCACACACACACACACACACACACACACACACACACACACACACACACACACACGCTCTGTCCTCTATCCTTATTCCCTGGGTGGCAGTCTGTGAGCGGTCAGCGTGGCGTTTCCAGGGCAATGGCGGTCTAGGAGCCAATCATCTCTGGCCATCATGGCACAGATACGCAGCACTGGCCAGGGCAATGGACCTCACAACCCCTTTCCCTCTCTCTCTTACACACACACACACACACACCCCACCTGACATTGAGCACAAATAGGTGACAGGAGGTTGGGTGGAGTTTACATTAGTTTGATGATAATGAGTAGGATGGAGTTCACATTAGTTTAGATGATAATGAGCAGGGTGGAGTTCACATTAGTTTAGATGATAATGAGCAGGGTGGAGTTCACATTAGTTTGATGATAATGAGTAGGATGGAGTTCACATTAGTTTTGATGATAATGAGCAGGGTGGAGTTTACATTAGTTTTGATGATAATGAGCAGGGTGGAGTTTACATTAGTTTTGATGATAATGAGCAGGGTGGAGTTCACATTAGTTTGATGATAATGAGTTGGGTGGAGTTTGCAATTGGTTTGATGGTAATGAGTAGGGTGGAGTTCACATTTGTTTGATGATAATGAGTAGGGTGGAGTTTACATTAGTTTGATGATAATGAGCAGGGTGGAGTTCACATTAGTTTGATGGTAATGAGTTGGGTGGAGTTCACATTAGTTTGATGATAATGAGCAGGGTGGAGTTCACATTAGTTTGATGATAATGAGCAGGGTGGAGTTCACATTAGTTTTGATGATCATGATGTTATTGAGTTGGGTGGAGTTCACATTAGTTTTGATGATAATGAGCAGGGTGGAGTTCACATTAGTTTGATGATAATGAGCAGGGTGGAGTTCACATTAGTTTGATGATAATGAGCAGGGTGGAGTTCACATTAGTTTGATGATAATGAGCAGGGTGGAGTTCACATTAGTTTGATAATGAGCAGGGTGGAGTTCACATTAGTTTGATGATAATGAGCAGGGTGGAGTTCACATTAGTTTGATGATAATGAGCAGGGTGGAGTTCACATTAGTTTGATGATAATGAGCAGGGTGGAGTTTACATTAGTTTGATGATAATGAGCAAGGTGGAGTTTACATTAGTTTGATGATAATGAGCAGGGTGGAGTTCACATTAGTTTGATGATAATGAGCAGGGTGGAGTTCACATTAGTTTGATGATAATGAGCAGGGTGGAGTTCACATTAGTTTGATGATAATGAGCAGGGTGGAGTTCACATTAGTTTGATGATAATGAGCAGGGTGGAGTTCACATTAGTTTGATGGTAATGATGCTAATGACAGATTTGCTCCTCTCTCAGATGTCGGGGCTTTATTGACATGGGAAACATATATAAACATTTCCAAAGCAAGTGAAATAGATATAAACAATAACAAAAGAATTAACAGTAAATGTTACACTCACAAAAGATCCAAAAGAATAAAGACATTTCAGATGTCATATTGTCTCTCTCTGTCTCTCTCTCTCTCTCTCTCTCTCTCTCTCTCTCTCTCTCTCTCTCTCTCTCTCTCTCTGTCTCTCTCTCTCTCTCTCTCTGTCTCTCTCTCTGTCTGTCTGTCTCTCTCTCTCTCTCTCTCTCTCTGTCTCTCTCTCTCTCTCTCTGTCTCTGTCTCTGTCTCTCTCTCTCTCTCTCTCTCTCTCTATGTCTCTCTGTCTCTCTCTCTCTCTCTCTGTCTCTCTGTATCTCTCTCTGTCTCTCTCTCTCTGTTTCTCTCTCTCTCTGTCTCTTCCTCCTCTCCGCAGGGTGTTGTGACCTCCGTGGTGATGTTCGGGGGCTACGCGGACAGGGCGGAGCTAGAGGATGAGCTGTACGCGGAGGAGTCCGAGGGGTCAGAGGGTGACGACAGTGAATTAGAGTTCAGACTCTACAGCCAACTCCACTACTCCTCTAACCCCGGAGAGAGGGAGGAGGTGGGAGACAGGCACCTCTCCTCCAGCCACGGAGAGGAGGAGGAGGAGGAGGAGGTGGGAGACAGGCGCCTCTCCTCCAGCCACGGAGAGAAGGAGGAGGTGGGAGACAGGCGCCTCTCCTCCAGCCACGGAGAGAAGGAGGAGAAGGTGGGAGACAGGCGCCTCTCCTCCAGCCACGGAGAGAAGGAGGAGGAGGTGGGAGACAGGCGCCTCTCCTCCAGCCACGGAGAGAAGGAGGAGGAGGAAGATGGGAGCAAGGCCAAACGACAGCGGCCACCCCTGTCAAATGATCATAGTAACAGAGATCTACGGCAAAACCTGCTGGGGGACACAGAGCAGAAACAACAGAAAGTCAAACTGAAAACCCAAAAGGGTAGGAAACGGCAGAGAGGTCTCTCCAAAGGTGAGTGGAGGAGAACAGACAGACAGACCACTACTGTGTGTTTGTTTACACAGGGTAGGAAACAGCAGAGAGGTCTCTCCAAAGGTGAGTGGAGGAGAACAGACAGACAGACCACTACTGTGTGTTTGTTTACACAGGGTAGGAAACAGCAGAGAGGTCTCTCCAAAGGTGAGTGGAGGAGAACAGACAGACAGACCACTACTGTGTGTTTGTTTACACAGGGTAGGAAACGGCAGAGAGGTCTCTCCAAAGGTGAGTGGAGGAGAACAGACAGACCACTACGGTGTGTTTGTTTACACAGGGCTTTATCCAAAGGTGCGTGAATGTCCACTCACTGTCTGCGTCTGTAACACTACCTTGTAGTATTTTGTCCGGTAGTCAGTCCACCGTTGACGTAATCCCTTCTGTATAACTAACTACCTTTTGTAGTGAGTTAGCCGGCTAGCGAGGCTAATGGAGTCTGCGTGACTTTCTTCCTGTCCGACAGTTACAAATAACACCACCTCCATTCAGATGATTAACTAGCAGCCACACGTTGGCTCTTGTTCCTTGTACAATATACTTCTAGTTTTCACTTTTAGTTCCGTCATTCTAGTTCCGTCATTCTAGTTCCAACATTCTAGTTCCGTCATTCTAGTTCCGTCATTCTAGTTCCAACATTCTAGTTCCAACATTCTAGTTCCGTCATTCTAGTTCCAACATTCTAGTTCCAACATTCTAGTTCCAACATTCTAGTTCCGTCATTCTAGTTCCGTCATTCTAGTACCAACATTCTAGTTCCAACATTCTAGTTCCGTCATTCTAGTTCCATCATTCTAGTTCCATCATTCTAGTTCCAACATTCTAGTTCCAACATTCTAGTTCCAACATTCTAGTTCCGTCATTCTAGTTCCATCATTCTAGTTCCATCATTCTAGTTCCAACATTCTAGTTCCAACATTCTAGTTCCAACATTCTAGTTCCAACATTCTAGTTCCAACATTCTAGTTCCGTCATTCTAGTTCCGTCATTCTAGTACCAACATTCTAGTTCCAACATTCTAGTTCCGTCATTCTAGTTCCATCATTCTAGTTCCATCATTCTAGTTCCAACATTCTAGTTCCAACATTCTAGTTCCAACATTCTAGTTCCGTCATTCTAGTTCCATCATTCTAGTTCCATCATTCTAGTTCCAACATTCTAGTTCCAACATTCTAGTTCCAACATTCTAGTTCCGTCATTCTAGTTCCATCATTCTAGTTCCATCATTCTAGTTCCAACATTCTAGTTCCAACATTCTAGTTCCAACATTCTAGTTCCGTCATTCTAGTTCCATCATTCTAGTTCCAACATTCTAGTCCCGTCATTCTAGTTCCATCATTCTAGTTCCGTCATTCTAGTTCCGTCATTCTAGTTCCATCATTCTAGTTCCAACATTCTAGTCCCGTCATTCTAGTTCCATCATTCTAGTTCCAACATTCTAGTTCCAACATTCTAGTTCCAACATTCTAGTTCCGTCATTCTAGTTCCGTCATTCTAGTACCAACATTCTAGTTCCAACATTCTAGTTCCGTCATTCTAGTTCCATCATTCTAGTTCCATCATTCTAGTTCCAACATTCTAGTTCCAACATTCTAGTTCCAACATTCTAGTTCCGTCATTCTAGTTCCATCATTCTAGTTCCATCATTCTAGTTCCAACATTCTAGTTCCAACATTCTAGTTCCAACATTCTAGTTCCGTCATTCTAGTTCCATCATTCTAGTTCCATCATTCTAGTTCCAACATTCTAGTTCCAACATTCTAGTTCCGTCATTCTAGTTCCATCATTCTAGTTCCAACATTCTAGTCCCGTCATTCTAGTTCCATCATTCTAGTTCCGTCATTCTAGTTCCGTCATTCTAGTTCCATCATTCTAGTTCCAACATTCTAGTCCCGTCATTCTAGTTCCATCATTCTAGTTCCAACATTCTAGTTCCAACATTCTAGTTCCAACATTCTAGTTCCGTCATTCTAGTTCCGTCATTCTAGTACCAACATTCTAGTTCCAACATTCTAGTTCCGTCATTCTAGTTCCATCATTCTAGTTCCATCATTCTAGTTCCAACATTCTAGTTCCAACATTCTAGTTCCAACATTCTAGTTCCGTCATTCTAGTTCCATCATTCTAGTTCCATCATTCTAGTTCCAACATTCTAGTTCCAACATTCTAGTTCCAACATTCTAGTTCCGTCATTCTAGTTCCATCATTCTAGTTCCATCATTCTAGTTCCAACATTCTAGTTCCAACATTCTAGTTCCAACATTCTAGTTCCGTCATTCTAGTTCCATCATTCTAGTTCCAACATTCTAGTCCCGTCATTCTAGTTCCATCATTCTAGTTCCGTCATTCTAGTTCCGTCATTCTAGTTCCATCATTCTAGTTCCAACATTCTAGTCCCGTCATTCTAGTTCCATCATTCTAGTTCCAACATTCTAGTTCCAACATTCTAGTTCCAACATTCTAGTTCCGTCATTCTAGTTCCGTCATTCTAGTACCAACATTCTAGTTCCAACATTCTAGTTCCGTCATTCTAGTTCCATCATTCTAGTTCCATCATTCTAGTTCCAACATTCTAGTTCCAACATTCTAGTTCCAACATTCTAGTTCCGTCATTCTAGTTCCATCATTCTAGTTCCATCATTCTAGTTCCAACATTCTAGTTCCAACATTCTAGTTCCAACATTCTAGTTCCGTCATTCTAGTTCCATCATTCTAGTTCCATCATTCTAGTTCCAACATTCTAGTTCCAACATTCTAGTTCCAACATTCTAGTTCCGTCATTCTAGTTCCATCATTCTAGTTCCAACATTCTAGTCCCGTCATTCTAGTTCCATCATTCTAGTTCCGTCATTCTAGTTCCGTCATTCTAGTTCCATCATTCTAGTTCCAACATTCTAGTCCCGTCATTCTAGTTCCATCATTCTAGTTCCAACATTCTAGTTCCAACATTCTAGTTCCAACATTCTAGTTCCGTCATTCTAGTTCCGTCATTCTAGTACCAACATTCTAGTTCCAACATTCTAGTTCCGTCATTCTAGTTCCATCATTCTAGTTCCATCATTCTAGTTCCAACATTCTAGTTCCAACATTCTAGTTCCAACATTCTAGTTCCGTCATTCTAGTTCCATCATTCTAGTTCCATCATTCTAGTTCCAACATTCTAGTTCCAACATTCTAGTTCCAACATTCTAGTTCCGTCATTCTAGTTCCATCATTCTAGTTCCATCATTCTAGTTCCAACATTCTAGTTCCAACATTCTAGTTCCAACATTCTAGTTCCGTCATTCTAGTTCCATCATTCTAGTTCCAACATTCTAGTCCCGTCATTCTAGTTCCATCATTCTAGTTCCGTCATTCTAGTTCCGTCATTCTAGTTCCATCATTCTAGTTCCAACATTCTAGTCCCGTCATTCTAGTTCCATCATTCTAGTTCCAACATTCTAGTTCCAACATTCTAGTTCCATCATACACATATATTTATTTATTTATTCATTCATTCATTGGGGTTCACAGTGCCGGACTGAATCGAGGTCCCTGAACGGTTCGGTATAAATACCTCTATAGCCCTAATTATGATGCATAATCATTGTTGCAACGGGTTTATCACTCATTATTTTGGTGTCCATTTCCTGCGTTGCAAAAAAACAAACAACCCCATAACTCTCCTCTATCGTTCCCGAAGGTGACCCCAGACGTCAAAGGTTGTTCCAGGAGGTCATAGTCATCGACTCGAGTCAAGATGACGTCATCACGGTGTCAGACAACACGGAGGAAGATGACGGGGTGTGTAGCTTGAAAGGTCAGAGGTTAAAGAAAGGACCCCTGCAGGCCTCGACCCCGGGACAACAGGTACGACGACAGAGTGTGTCTTCGGCTTCTTCCTAGTGGCCACGTTACGTTGTACCAAAAATCTTCATAACGACTCCCCCCTGGAACGGTATTGATCTCTAGAAACAGTAACATAACGACCCTCTGGGACAGTATTGATCTCTAGAAACACCAACTCCTTCTAGACAGTAACATAACGACTCCCCCTGGGACAGTATTGATCTCTAGAAACACCAACTCCTTCTAGACAGTAACATAACGACTCCCCTCTGAGACAGTATTGATCTCTAGAAACACCAACTCCTTCTAGACAGTAACATAACGACTCCCCCTGGGACAGTATTGATCTCTAGAAACACCAACTCCTTCTAGACAGTAACATAACGACTCCCCTCTGAGACAGTATTGATCTCTAGAAACACCAACTCCTTCTAGACAGTAACATAACGACTCCCTCTGAGACAGTATTGATCTCTAGAAACACCAACTCCTTCTAGACAGTAACATAACGACTCCCCCTGGGACAGTATTGATCTCTAGAAACACCAACTACTTCTAGACAGTAACATAACGACTCCCCTCTGAGACAGTATTGATCTCTAGAAACACCAACTCCTTCTAGACAGTAACATAACGACTCCCCCTGGGACGGTATTGATCTCTAGAAACACCAACTCCTTCTAGACAGTAACATAACGACTCCCCTCTGAGACAGTATTGATCTCTAGAAACACCAACTCCTTCTAGACAGTAACATAACGACTCCCCCTGGGACGGTATTGATCTCTAGAAACACCAACCCCTTCTAGACAGTAACATAACGACTCCCCCTGGTACGGTATTGATCTCTAGAAACACCAACCCCTTCTAGACAGTAACATAACGACCCTCTGGGACAGTGTTGATCTCTAGAAACACCAACCCCTTCTAGACAGTAACATAGTGACTCCCTCTGGGACAGTATTGATCAACCCCTTCTAGACTGTAACATAACGACTCCCTCTGGGACAGTATTGATCTCTAGAAACACCAACCCCTTCTAGACAGTAACATAACGAGCCCCCCCCCCCCCCGGGGACAGTATTGATCTCTAGAAACACCAACCCCTTCTAGAATCAGATCAGCTCTGAAAAATATCTGATGTGATTGGAGGCGATTGTGATGTGATTAAGAGGCGATATCAGAATTGGACGGCCTGTGTAAAGGCAGCCTAGGTGGCAGTACTCCAGACCCAGATGCAGCATGGTCCACAACCAACTCCACGCTGGTTCTGATTAACTAGCCGACTAACAGTCATCAATGAATAATACCATTTATTATGTTGTCCCCTCCCCCTTAGAGAAACCCCGCCCCAAAGAAGGGGAGGTCCAGTGTGGGCTCTGACTCGGTGGTGGTGTTGGACTCAGGATCCGGAGCGAAGTCTGGATCGGACTCTGATTCTGACAGTCTGGAGAGCTGGATGATTCTAGACAGCGGGAAACAAGATGGAGACCAGGGCATCATACTGAACCTGGAGGGAGAAGGAGACATTAAAGGTAGGGAGGAAGGGAGGGAGGGAGGAGACATTAAAGGTAGGGAGGAAAGGAGGGAGGGAGGAGGAGACATTAAAGGGAGGGTGGGAGGGAGGGAGAAGGAGACATGGGAGGGAGGAAAGGGAGGGAGGGAGGAGACATTAAAGGTAGGGAGGAAACGAGGGAATGAGGGAGGGAGGGAGAAGGAGACATGGGAGGGAGCGAGTGAGGAGGAAGGAGACATTAAAGTGAGGGAGAAGGAGACATTAAAGGGAGGGAGTGAGGAGGAAGGAGACATTAAAGGGAGGGAGTGAGGGAGAAGGAGACATTAAAGGGAGGGAGAAGGAGACATTAAAGGGAGGGAGAAGGAGACATTAAAGGGAGGGAGGGAGAAGGAACATTAAAGGGAGGGAGGGAGGGAGAAGGAGACATTAAAGGGAGGGAGAAGGAGACATTAAAGGGAGGGAGGGAGGGAGAAGGAGACATTGGAGGGAGGGAGGGAGAAGGAGACATTAAAGGGAGGGAGTGAGGGAGAAGGAGACATTAAAGGGAGGGAGGGAGGGAGAAGGAGACATTAAAGGGAGGGAGAAGGAGACATTAAAGGGAGGGAGGGAGGGAGAAGGAGACATTGGAGGGAGGGAGGGAGAAGGAGACATTAAAGGGAGGGAGAAGGAGACATTAAAGGGAGGGAGAAGGAGACATTAAAGGGAGGGAGGGAGGGAGAAGGAGACATTAAAGGGAGGGAGGGAGGGAGAAGGAGACATTGGAGGGAGGGAGGGAGAAGGAGACATTAAAGGGAGGGAGTGAGGGAGAAGGAGTCATTAAAGGGAGGGAGTGAGGGAGAAGGAGTCATTAAAGGGAGGGAGTGAGGGAGAAGGAGTCATTAAAGGGAGGGAGGGAGAAGGAGACATTAAAGGGAGGGTGTTGTGTTGGTCGACAACATTCAGAACATCCCATCTACCTGTTAGTGTTGTGTTGGTTCAGAACATCCCATCTACCTGTTAGTGTTGTGTTGATGTGTGTGGAGAACTGGATTCTAATCAGCATGTACACACACACTGCTCGTAACGCTAATGCCATAAACTAACAACAGATACACCAAGAGGGAGAGAGAGAGAGAGAGGGAGAGAGAGAGAGGGAGAGGGAAGAGAGTAAAAATGTTCTCTGCAAATCTCTTCAGATCTACACATTAGCAAACCTGCAACCTCAGCAACCTCTCTCTCCCTCATTCTATCTCTCCCATTCTGTCTCTCTCTCCCCTTCATTCTATCTCTCTCCCCTTTCATTCTCTCCCCTTCATTCTATCTCTCTCTCTCTCTCCCCTCTCATTCTCTCTCTTACCCCCTCATTCTATCTCTCCCATTCTGTCTCTCTCTCCCCTCTCATTCTCTCTGTCTCTCTCTCCCCTTCATTCTATCTCTTTTTTTCTCTCTCTCTCTCCCCTCTCATTCTCTCTCTCTCCCATTCTCTCTCTCTCTCCCATTCTCTCTCTCCCATTCTCTCTCTCCCATTCTCTCTCTCCCATTCTCTCTCTCCCATTCTCTCTCTCCCATTCTCTCTCTCTCCCATTCTCTCTCTCTTTCTCTTGTTCTCACTCTGTTACTCCCTCATTTGAATTTCCCTGGGCTGAGGTTTCTGCAAGAGTGCCCCTGCACACACCACACACACACACACCACACACACACCACACACACACACACACACACACACACACACACACACACACACACACACACACACACCACACACACACACACAGCGTGGAGGGAGAGGTTCAAGAGCTGGTATGGGGCTGTATGTTTGGGCTGATCTTACCCCCACCCCCTGTGATCTCTGGAGCTTGACCTCATGTCTGCACACGGGGGTCACGGGGGGGGGGGGGGGGGAGGAGAAGGCTGTAGCTACGTTTTGGGAGTGGAAAGGCAACAGGAAAGGGGCAGGCTAGCCAGAGGAAAGGGGGTGGAGTCTGAATATAGAACGGCCAGCCAGAGTAAAGGGGGCGGGGTCTGAATATAGAACTGCTAGCCAGAGGAAAGGGGGCGGGGTCTGAATATAGAACAGCTAGCCAGAGAAAAGGGGGCGGGGTCTGAATATAGAACGGCTAGCCAGAGTAAAGGGGGCGGGGTCTGAATATAGAATGGCTAGCCAGAGGAAAGGGGGCGGGGTCTGAATATAAAACGGCTAGCCAGAGGAAAGGGGGCGGGGTCTGAATATAGAACGGCTAGCCAGAGTAAAGGGGGCGGGGTCTGAATATAGAACGGCTAGCCAGAGGAAAGGGGGCGGGGTCTGAATATAGAACGGCTAGCCAGAGGAAAGGGGGCGGGGTCTGAATATAGACAGGCTAGCCAGAGGTCTCCACAGTGAGTATAGTGAATGAGGTCTGAATATAGACAGAGAGGAGGAGGACAGAGGTCTCCACAGTGAGTTTAGTGAATGAGGTCTGAATATAGACAGAGGTCTCCACAGTGAGTTTAGTGAATGAGGTCTGAATATAGACAGAGAGGAGGAGGACTGAGGTCTCCACAGTGAGTATAGTGAATGAGGTCTGAATATAGACAGAGAGGAGGAGGACTGAGGTCTCCACAGTGAGTATAGTGAATGAGGTCTGAATATAGACAGGTCTCCACAGTGAGTATAGTGAATGAGGTCTGAATATAGACAGAGAGGAGGAGGACTGAGTTCTCCACAGTGAGTATAGTGAATGAGGTCTGAATATAGACAGAGGTCTCCACAGTGGGTATAGTGAATGAGGTCTGAATATAGACAGAGGTCTCCACAGTGAGTATAGTGAATGAGGTCTGAATATAGACAGAGGTCTCCACAGTGAGTATAGTGAATGAGGTCTGAATATAGACAGAGGTCTCCACAGTGAGTATAGTGAATGAGGTCTGAATATAGACAGAGGTCTCCACAGTGAGTATAGTGAATGAGGTCTGAATATAGACAGAGGTCTCCACAGTGAGTATAGTGAATGAGGTCTGAATATAGACAGAGGTCTCCACAGTGAGTATAGTGAATGAGGTCTGAATATAGACAGAGGTCTCCACAGTGAGTATAGTGAATGAGGTCTGAATATAGACAGAGGTCTCCACAGTGAGTATAGTGAATGAGGTCTGAATATAGACAGAGGTCTCCACAGTGAGTATAGTGAATGAGGTCTGAATATAGACAGAGGTCTCCACAGTGAGTATAGTGAATGAGGTCTGAATATAGACAGAGGTCTCCACAGTGAGTATAGTGAATGAGGTCTGAATATAGACAGAGGTCTCCACAGTGAGTATAGTGAATGAGGTCTGAATATAGACAGAGGTCTCCACAGTGAGTATAGTGAATGAGGTCTGAATATAGACAGAGGTCTCCACAGTGAGTATAGTGAATGAGGTCTGAATATAGACAGAGGTCTCCACAGTGAGTATAGTGAATGAGGTCTGAATATAGACAGAGGTCTCCACAGTGGGTATAGTGAATGAGGTCTGAATATAGACAGAGGTCTCCACAGTGAGTATAGTGAATGAGGTCTGAATATAGACAGAGGTCTCCACAGTGGGTATAGTGAATGAGGTCTGAATATAGACAGAGGTCTCCACAGTGGGTATAGTGAATGAGGTCTGAATATAGACAGAGGTCTCCACAGTGAGTATAGTGAAGGTTGATTTAGTGTTTTTTTTGCTGTGAGACTTTTAAGCATTTAAATACTATTAGTCGCTCTGTGAAAACATGTTACACACACACACACACACACACACACACACACAGTGGTTCTGCCAGTCCACTGTCTTGTAGTTTGGTGTTTGGGCAGGAACAAGGACAGGGGGGAGGCGGGGTGAGGGGGGAGGCGGCGGAGGGGTAAGGGGGGAGGAGGTGGAGGGGTAAGGGGGAGGCGGGGGGGAGGTGGAGAGGGGGGAGGGGTAAGGGGGAGGAGGTGGAGGAGGGGTAAGGGGGTGGAGGGGTAAGGGGGAGGAGGTGGAGGGGTAAGGGGGGTGGAGGGGTAAGGGGGAGGAGGTGGAGGGGTAAGGGGGGAGGCGGGGGGGAGGTGGAGATGAAAAGACCCAGTCGCTTCAGTATTCTATTTGTACTCAGAGTCCGACGAAGGACGAACTTCTCATTGTCTCACACACACACACACACACACACACACACACACACACACACACACACACACACACACACACACACACACACACAGCCCAATCGGAGAACCCGGGTGTGTCTGTCTCTTCCAGCAGCAGCCAGATGGAACTGGATAATAAAACCCCAGCAGTCACTGGGGGGGGGGGGGGGGGGGGGGGGGTTCAGACTCTCTCCTTTTCTCTCCTCTATTCTCCCTCCTCTTTCTCTCACCCTCTTGTTGTCCCCTTGGTCTTGGTCCTGTGCACACCAAACTTTGTTTGAGGCTTAAAGGCCGCGTCTGCCCGCGTCTGTCGGGGTGGGCGAGCGGATCTGTGTCTCGTCTTCCTGCGAGCGTTTTGGGGGGGAAAATGTTTCTCTTCACTCACTTACAGGGGAGAAAGGTAAGACATCTTCTCTCTCCTCTGGTTCTCTGGTAGTAGTAGAGTTTGGACCACGGCAGGGTGTTGGGTCCTCTCCTCTCTCCTCTTGTTCTCTGGTAGTAGTAGGGGCTAGAGGCCTAGTTTGGACTCCGGCAGGGTGTTGGTCCTCTCCTCTGGTAGTAGTAGGGGGCTAGAGGCCTAGTTTGGACCACGGCAGGGTGTTGGGTCCTCTCCTCTCTCCTCTGGTTCTCTGGTAGTAGTAGGGGCTAGAGGCCTAGTTTGGACCACGGCAGGGTGTTGGGTCCTCTCCTCTCTCCTCTGGTTCTCTGGTAGTAGTAGGGGCTAGAGGCCTAGTTTGGACCCCGGCAGGGTGGGTCCTCTCCTCTCTCCTCTGGTTCCCTGGTAGTAGTAGGGGCTAGAGGCCTAGTTTGGACCCAGGCAGGGTGTTGGGTCCTGGGCTTCTCTCCTCTCCTATCCTGCCTCTCAAAACTTTACCCTTCCTACAGCTCTGCCCCTTTCCTTGTTTCCCCTTTTCCTACACCCGGGTTTCACTTATCCCTTTCTATCTTTTCATCCCTCTCTCTCTCTCTCTCTCTCTCTCTCTCTCTCGTTCGCTCTCCCTCTCTCTCTCGTTCGCTCTCCCTCTCTCTCTCTCGTTCGCTCTCCCTCTCTCTCTCTCGTTCGCTCTCCCTCTCTCTCTCTCTCTCTCTCGTTCGCTCTCCCTCTCTCTCTCTCTCTCTCGTTCGCTCTCCCTCTCTCTCTCTCTCTCTCGTTCGCTCTCCCTCTCTCTCTCTCTCGTTCGCTCTCCCTCTCTCTCTCTCGTTCGCTCTCCCTCTCTCTCTCTCGTTCGCTCTCCCTCTCTCTCTCTCGTTCGCTCTCCCTCTCTCTCTCTCGTTCGCTCTGTCTCGTTCTGTCTCGTTCTCTCTCTCTCTCGTTCCCTCCCTCTCTCTCTCGTTCTCTCTCTCTTGTTCCCTCTCTCTCTCTCGTTCTCTCTCTTGTTCCCTCTCTCTCTCTCGTTCTCTCTCTTGTTCCCTCTCTCCCTCTCTCTCTCTCTCTCTCTCTCACCTGGTTTTAATCCAACCACCTCCCGTTTCTCCCCAGCAGAAACAGAACCTGCTTCCTAACTGTCATTTGACTGGAAACACTCACCAGCAAGCAAGGGGTTTGTCAGACCTGTGTGTGTCTGTGTGTGTGTCGGGCATTGGATTGGTGTGATGAGATTAGGATAGGGGACGTGGTTGGTAGTTGTGTGTGTTTATTGAGGGGGAGTGGGGTTGCTGGAAGCTTAGGTAGGGGGCTTTGTACGTGTGTGTGGGCGGATAGGTGCAGGGTGGAGGCGTGTGTGTGTGTGTGGGCGGTTAGGTGCAGGGAGGAGGCGTGTGTGTGTGTGGGAGGATAGGTGCAGGGAGGAGGCGCGTGTGTGTGTGTGTGGGCGGTTAGGTGCAGGGAGGAGGTGTGTGGGCGGTTAGGTGCAGGGAGGAGGCGTGTGTGTGTGTGGGAGGATAGGTGCAGGGAGGAGGCGCGTGTGTGTATGTGTGGGCGGTTAGGTGCAGGGAGGAGGTGTGTGGGTGGTTAGGTGCAGGGAGGAGGCGTGTGTGTGTGTGTGGGAGGATAGGTGCAGGGAGGAGGCGTGTGTGTGTGTGGGCGTGTGTGTGTGTGGGCGGTTAGGTGCAGGGAGGAGGCGCGTGTGTGTGTGTGTGGGCGGTTAGGTGCAGGGAGGAGGCGTGTGTGTGTGTGGGTGGTTAGGTGCAGGGAGGAGGCGTGTGTGTGTGTGTGGGCGTGTGTGTGTGTGGGCGGTTAGGTGCAGGGAGGAGGCGTGTGTGTGTGTGGGTGGTTAGGTGCAGGGAGGAGGCGTGTGTGTGTGTGGTGCCTGTTTAAACACGCTGTGTGGTAGTATGGGTAGGGACAGTTCCACCTCGTGTGGCCCTGGGCAACACAGATAACAGAGGATCCTCACCAGGAAGATATTTACTTCATATCGAATCAAAGAGAAAATAATCTGAATGGCATTTCAAGGTGTTTAGAGAGATTTCAGATTGGAATTTTTTATCTGTTAAAAGCCGTCTTCATTTTGCTATAATATTTAATTAATTAATATTAAATAATATTTCCCACGACAGACTATGTTTGACATTAAATAAATAAAAACATTTTTTTAAATCTCTGTTTAAAAAAATAAAAAACGTAATCATTCAAGAGAAGTTTGAAATAAGATTTTATTTTTTAAATCAGCGTTTTAAATGTAATAAAAACCCACACAGAGTTTGTCTCCTTTATCAACTGATCACTCGTTCAGACACGTCAAACGGCATCTACAGACCCATTAAACCCATTAGGCCCATTAAACCCATTAGACCCATTAAACCCATTAGACCCATTAAACCCATTAGGCCCATTAAACCCATTAGACCCATTAAACCCATTAGACCCATTAAACCCATTAAACCCATTAGACCCATTAGACCCATTAGACCCATTAGACCCATTAGACCCATTAAACCCATTAGACCCATTAAACCCATTAGACCCATTAGACCCATTAAACCCATTAGACCCATTAAACCCATTAGACCCATTAAACCCATTAGACCCATTAAACCCATTAGACCCATTAAACCCATTAAACCCATTAGACCCATTAGACCCATTAAACCCATTAGACCCATTAGACCCATTAAACCCATTAAACCCATTAGACCCATTAGACCCATTAGACCCATTAGACCCATTAGACCCATTAAACCCATTAGACCCATTAAACCCATTAGACCCATTAGACCCATTAAACCCATTGAACCCATTAGACCCATTAAACCCATTAAACCCATTAAACCCATTAGACCCATTAAACCCATTAGACCCATTAAATTCCCCATCAGAAATATTGATGATCCCATAAAGAGTCCTTCACCGTATCGACAGACAGCGGGGGGGGGGGGGGGGGGGGTGGGGTCAAAAGATAGTTATTTCTTCAGACCGTTTGATTACCGAGCAAGAGACATTTTTAGATTTTTACAGACATCCGTCTGTCCACACACATGATATATCATTGATTATCTGTTATTATTATTATTATTATTATTATTATTATTATTATCTTCTTTTAAAAGATTCACCGTGGAAATGTAATTGATTTAATTGTTTTTTAAAAATGTTGTTCAAGCTCCTTCATGAACAAGCTGTTTTGTAGCACGTCTAATAATCTACTACAATGTTACTTCGTTTATTTCGTTTTTTATTATTTATCCACTGTTTAGTTTTGTAGTTTGATATTTATACCGAACACAAAAAATATATAAATGAAACACGCAACAATTTAATAGATTTTTACAGAGTTACAGTTTCATAGAAGGAAAGCAGTTTAAATTGAAATAAATATATGAATTAGGTCCTAATCTATGGATTTCACATGACTCTGGGAATACAGATATGAATCTGTTGGTCACAGATACCGTAAAAATAGGCCTCACAATGAGTCTCGGGATCTCGTCACGGGTATCTCTGTGCATTCAAATTGCCATCGATAAAATGCAATTGTGTTCGTTGTCCGTAGCTTACGCCTGCCCCCATACCATAACTCCACTTCCACCGTGGGGCTCCCTGTTCAGCAAATCACTCGCCCACACACGATGCCAAACATGTGATGAGCGGTTGTAAGGCCAGTGGGACATACTGGCAAATTCTCTAAAACGACGTTTGGAGGCGGCTTATGGTAGAGAAATGAACATTCGATTATCCGGGCAACAGCTCCGGCAGACATTCCTGCAAGTCAGCAAAGTCAATTTCAATGCTCCCCCAAAACATGAGACATCTGTGGCAATTGTGTGTTGTGTGACAAAACTGCACATTTTTTTAGAGTGGCCTTTTTATTGTCCCCCCCCCCCCCCCAGCACAAGGTGCACCTGTGGAATGATCATGCTGTTTAAATCAGCTTTCTTGATATGCCACACCTGTCAGGTGGATCGATATATCTGGGCAAAGGAGAAATGTTTACTAACAAGGATGTCAACAAATGTCGGCACAAAACATTAGAGTAATAAGCTTTTTGTGCCGTATGTTAATTTTCTGGGGTCTTTTATTTCACTTTACATGTTGCGTTTTTATATTTTTGTTTATTAGAAGTTTTTTTTAATCCAGAGGTTTAGTTTTTGTAGTTGTGTGTGTTTTCTGTTGTCTGTCTTCAGTCACCTCTGTAGTGGTAGAACTAACACGTTGTATAGTGGTAGAACTAACACGTTGTATAGTGGTAGAACTAACACGTTGTATAGTGGTAGAACTAACACGTTGTATAGTGGTAGAACTGACACGTTGTATAGTGGTAGAACTGACACGTTGTATAGTGGTAGAACTAACACGTTGTATAGTGGTAGAACTAACACGTTGTATAGTGGTAGAACTAACACGTTGTATAGTGGTAGAACTAACACGTTGTATAGTGGTAGAACTAACACGACACGTTGTATAGTGGTAGAACTAACACGTTGTATAGTGGTAGAACTAACACGTTGTATAGTGGTAGAACTAACACGTTGTATAGTGGTAGAACTGACACGTTGTATAGTGGTAGAACTGACACGTTGTATAGTGGTAGAACTAACACGACACGTTGTATAGTGGTAGAACTAACACGACACGTTGTATAGTGGTAGAACTAACACGTTGTATAGTGGTAGAACTAACACGTTGTATAGTGGTAGAACTAACACGACACGTTGTATAGTGGTAGAACTAACACGTTGTATAGTGGTAGAACTAACACGACACGTTGTATAGTGGTAGAACTGACACGTTGTATAGTGGTAGAACTAACACGTTGTATAGTGGTAGAACTAACACGTTGTATAGTGGTAGAACTGACACGTTGTATAGTGGTAGAACTAACACGTTGTATAGTGGTAGAACTGACACGTTGTATAGTGGTAGAACTAACATGTTGTATAGTGGTAGAACTAACACGTTGTATAGTGGTAGAACTAACACGTTGTATAGTGGTAGAACTGACACGTTGTATAGTGGTAGAACTAACACGACACGTTGTATAGTGGTAGAACTAACACGACACGTTGTATAGTGGTAGAACTAACACGACACGTTGTATAGTGGTAGAACTAACACGTTGTATAGTGGTAGAACTAACACGTTGTATAGTGGTAGAACTAACACGTTGTATAGTGGTAGAACTGACACGTTGTATAATGGTAGAACTAACACGTTGTATAGTGGTAGAACTAACACGTTGTATAGTGGTAGAACTAACACGTTGTATAGTGGTAGAACTGACACGTTGTATAGTGGTAGAACTGACACGTTGTATAGTGGTAGAACTAACACGTTGTATAGTGGTAGAACTAACACGACACGTTGTATAGTGGTAGAACTAACACGACACGTTGTATAGTGGTAGAACTAACACGACACGTTGTATAGTGGTAGAACTAACACGTTGTATAGTGGTAGAACTAACACGTTGTATAGTGGTAGAACTAACACGTTGTATAGTGGTAGAACTGACACGTTGTATAATGGTAGAACTAACACGTTGTATAGTGGTAGAACTAACACGTTGTATAGTGGTAGAACTAACACGTTGTATAGTGGTAGAACTGACACGTTGTATAGTGGTAGAACTGACACGTTGTATAGTGGTAGAACTAACACGTTGTATAGTGGTAGAACTAACACGACACGTTGTATAGTGGTAGAACTAACACGTTGTATAGTGGTAGAACTGACACGTTGTATAGTGGTAGAACTGACACGTTGTATAGTGGTAGAACTAACACGTTGTATAGTGGTAGAACTAACACGTTGTATAGTGGTAGAACTGACACGTTGTATAGTGGTAGAACTAACACGTTGTATAGTGGTAGAACTGACACGTTGTATAGTGGTAGAACTAACACGTTGTATAGTGGTAGAACTAACACGTTGTATAGTGGTAGAACTGACACGTTGTATAGTGGTAGAACTGACACGTTGTATAGTGGTAGAACTGACACGTTGTATAGTGGTAGAACTGACACGTTGTATAGTGGTAGAACTGACACGTTGTATAGTGGTAAAACTGACACGTTGTATAGTGGTAGAACTGACACGTTGTATAGTGGTAGAACTAACACGTTGTATAGTGGTAGAACTGACACGTTGTATAGTGGTAGAACTAACACGTTGTATAGTGGTAGAACTAACACGTTGTATAGTGGTAGAACTAACACGTTGTATAGTGGTAGAACTGACACGTTGTATAGTGGTAGAACTAACACGTTGTATAGTGGTAGAACTAACACGACACGTTGTATAGTGGTAGAACTAACACGTTGTATAGTGGTAGAACCTACACGTTGTATAGTGGTAGAACTAACACGTTGTATAGTGGTAGAACTAACACGACACGTTGTATAGTGGTAGAACTGACACGTTGTATAGTGGTAGAACTGACACGTTGTATAGTGGTAGAACTAACACGTTGTATAGTGGTAGAACTAACACGTTGTATAGTGGTAGAACTAACACGTTGTATAGTGGTAGAACTGACACGTTGTATAGTGGTAGAACTAACACGTTGTATAGTGGTAGAACTGACACGTTGTATAGTGGTAGAACTGACACGTTGTATAGTGGTAGAACTAACACGTTGTATAGTGGTAGAACTAACACGTTGTATAGTGGTAGAACTGACACGTTGTATAGTGGTAGAACTGACACGTTGTATAGTGGTAGAACTAACACGACACGTTGTATAGTGGTAGAACTAACACGACACGTTGTATAGTGGTAGAACTAACACGACACGTTGTATAGTGGTAGAACTAACACGACACGTTGTATAGTGGTAGAACTAACACGACACGTTGTATAGTGGTAGAACTGACACGTTGTATAGTGGTAGAACTAACACGTTGTATAGTGGTAGAACTAACACGACACGTTGTATAGTGGTAGAACTGACACGTTGTATAGTGGTAGAACTAACACGTTGTATAGTGGTAGAACTGACACGTTGTATAGTGGTAGAACTAACACGTTGTATAGTGGTAGAACTAACACGTTGTATAGTGGTAGAACTGACACGTTGTATAGTGGTAGAACTGACACGTTGTATAGTGGTAGAACTGACACGTTGTATAGTGGTAGAACTGACACGTTGTATAGTGGTAGAACTGACACGTTGTATAGTGGTAGAACTAACATGTTGTATAGTGGTAGAACTAACACGACACGTTGTATAGTGGTAGAACTGACACGTTGTATAGTGGTAGAACTGACACGACACGTTGTATAGTGGTAGAACTGACACGTTGTATAGTGGTAGAACTAACACGACACGTTGTATAGTGGTAGAACTGACACGTTGTATAGTGGTAGAACTGACACGTTGTATAGTGGTAGAACTGACACGTTGTATAGTGGTAGAACTAACATGTTGTATAGTGGCAGAACTAACACGACACGTTGTATAGTGGCAGAACTGACACGTTGTGTAGTGGTAGAACTAACACGACACGTTGTATAGTGGTAGAACTAACACGTTGTATAGTGGTAGAACTAACACGTTGTGTAGTGGTAGAACTAACACGTTGTGTAGTGGTAGAACTAACACGTTGTGTAGTGGTAGAACTAACACGTTGTATAGTGGTAGAACTGACACGACACGTTGTATAGTGGTAGAACTAACACGTTGTATAGTGGTAGAACTGACACGTTGTATAGTGGTAGAACTGACACGTTGTATAGTGGTAGAACTGACACGTTGTATAGTGGTAGAACTGACACGTTGTATAGTGGTAGAACTGACACGTTGTATAGTGGTAGAACTAACACGTTGTATAGTGGTAGAACTGACACGTTGTATAGTGGTAGAACTGACACGTTGTATAGTGGTAGAACTAACACGTTGTATAGTGGTAGAACTAACACGTTGTATAGTGGTAGAACTGACACGTTGTATAGTGGTAGAACTGACACGTTGTATAGTGGTAGAACTAACACGTTGTATAGTGGTAGAACTGACACGTTGTATAGTGGTAGAACTGACACGTTGTATAGTGGTAGAACTGACACGTTGTATAGTGGTAGAACTAACACGTTGTATAGTGGTAGAACTAACACGACACGTTGTATAGTGGTAGAACTGACACGTTGTATAGTGGTAGAACTGACACGTTGTATAGTGGTAGAACTAACACGTTGTATAGTGGTAGAACTAACACGTTGTATAGTGGTAGAACTAACACGACACGTTGTATAGTGGTAGAACTGACACGTTGTATAGTGGTAGAACTGACACGTTGTATAGTGGTAGAACTGACACGTTGTATAGTGGTAGAACTAACATGTTGTATAGTGGCAGAACTAACACGACACGTTGTATAGTGGCAGAACTGACACGTTGTGTAGTGGTAGAACTAACACGACACGTTGTATAGTGGTAGAACTAACACGTTGTGTAGTGGTAGAACTAACACGTTGTGTAGTGGTAGAACTAACACGTTGTGTAGTGGTAGAACTAACACGTTGTATAGTGGTAGAACTGACACGACACGTTGTATAGTGGTAGAACTAACACGTTGTATAGTGGTAGAACTGACACGTTGTATAGTGGTAGAACTAACACGTTGTATAGTGGTAGAACTAACACGTTGTATAGTGGTAGAACTAACACGTTGTATAGTGGTAGAACTAACACGTTGTATAGTGGTAGAACTGACACGTTGTATAGTGGTAGAACTGACACGTTGTATAGTGGTAGAACTGACACGTTGTATAGTGGTAGAACTGACACGTTGTATAGTGGTAGAACTAACACGTTGTATAGTGGTAGAACTAACACGTTGTATAGTGGTAGAACTGACACGTTGTATAGTGGTAGAACTGACACGTTGTATAGTGGTAGAACTAACACGTTGTATAGTGGTAGAACTAACACGTTGTATAGTGGTAGAACTGACACGTTGTATAGTGGTAGAACTGACACGTTGTATAGTGGTAGAACTAACACGTTGTATAGTGGTAGAACTGACACGTTGTATAGTGGTAGAACTGACACGTTGTATAGTGGTAGAACTGACACGTTGTATAGTGGTAGAACTAACACGTTGTATAGTGGTAGAACTAACACGACACGTTGTATAGTGGTAGAACTGACACGTTGTATAGTGGTAGAACTGACACGTTGTATAGTGGTAGAACTAACACGTTGTATAGTGGTAGAACTAACACGTTGTATAGTGGTAGAACTAACACGTTGTATAGTGGTAGAACTGACACGTTGTATAGTGGTAGAACTAACACGTTGTATAGTGGTAGAACTGACACGTTGTATAGTGGTAGAACTAACACGTTGTATAGTGGTAGAACTAACACGTTGTATAGTGGTAGAACTAACACGTTGTATAGTGGTAGAACTGACACGTTGTATAGTGGTAGAACTGACACGTTGTATAGTGGTAGAACTAACACGACACGTTGTATAGTGGTAGAACTAACACGACACGTTGTATAGTGGTAGAACTAACACGACACGTTGTATAGTGGTAGAACTAACACGACACGTTGTATAGTGGTAGAACTAACACGACACGTTGTATAGTGGTAGAACTGACACGTTGTATAGTGGTAGAACTAACACGTTGTATAGTGGTAGAACTAACACGACACGTTGTATAGTGGTAGAACTGACACGTTGTATAGTGGTAGAACTAACACGTTGTATAGTGGTAGAACTGACACGTTGTATAGTGGTAGAACTAACACGTTGTATAGTGGTAGAACTAACACGACACGTTGTATAGTGGTAGAACTGACACGTTGTATAGTGGTAGAACTGACACGTTGTATAGTGGTAGAACTGACACGTTGTATAGTGGTAGAACTGACACGTTGTATAGTGGTAGAACTAACACGTTGTATAGTGGTAGAACTGACACGTTGTATAGTGGTAGAACTGACACGTTGTATAGTGGTAGAACTAACACGTTGTATAGTGGTAGAACTAACACGTTGTATAGTGGTAGAACTAACACGTTGTATAGTGGTAGAACTGACACGTTGTATAGTGGTAGAACTAACACGTTGTATAGTGGTAGAACTAACACGTTGTATAGTGGTAGAACTGACACGTTGTATAGTGGTAGAACTGACACGTTGTATAGTGGTAGAACTGACACGTTGTATAGTGGTAGAACTAACACGTTGTATAGTGGTAGAACTAACACGTTGTATAGTGGTAGAACTAACACGTTGTATAGTGGTAGAACTGACACGTTGTATAGTGGTAGAACTAACACGTTGTATAGTGGTAGAACTAACACGACACGTTGTATAGTGGTAGAACTAACACGTTGTATAGTGGTAGAACTGACACGTTGTATAGTGGTAGAACTGACACGTTGTATAGTGGTAGAACTGACACGTTGTATAGTGGTAGAACTAACACGTTGTATAGTGGTAGAACTAACACGTTGTATAGTGGTAGAACTAACACGTTGTATAGTGGTAGAACTAACACGTTGTATAGTGGTAGAACTGACACGTTGTATAGTGGTAGAACTAACACGTTGTATAGTGGTAGAACTGACACGTTGTATAGTGGTAGAACTATCACGTTGTATAGTGGTAGAACTAACACGTTGTATAGTGGTAGAACTAACACGTTGTATAGTGGTAGAACTGACACGTTGTATAGTGGTAGAACTGACACGTTGTATAGTGGTAGAACTAACACGTTGTATAGTGGTAGAACTAACACGTTGTATAGTGGTAGAACTGACACGTTGTATAGTGGTAGAACTAACACGTTGTATAGTGGTAGAACTGACACGTTGTATAGTGGTAGAACTAACATGTTGTATAGTGGTAGAACTAACACGACACGTTGTATAGTGGTAGAACTGACACGTTGTATAGTGGTAGAACTAACATGTTGTATAGTGGTAGAACTGACACGTTGTATAGTGGTAGAACTGACACGTTGTATAGTGGCAGAACTAACACGACACGTTGTATAGTGGCAGAACTAACACGACACGTTGTATAGTGGCAGAACTGACACGTTGTATAGTGGTAGAACTGACACGTTGTATAGTGGCAGAACTAACACGACACGTTGTATAGTGGCAGAACTGACACGTTGTATAGTGGCAGAACTGACACGTTGTATAGTGGTAGAACTAACACGTTGTATAGTGGTAGAACTAACACGTTGTATAGTGGTAGAACTGACACGTTGTATAGTGGTAGAACTGACACGTTGTATAGTGGTAGAACTGACACGTTGTATAGTGGTAGAACTAACACGTTGTATAGTGGTAGAACTAACACGTTGTATAGTGGTAGAACTGACACGTTGTATAGTGGTAGAACTGACACGTTGTATAGTGGTAGAACTAACACGTTGTATAGTGGTAGAACTAACACGTTGTATAGTGGTAGAACTAACACGTTGTATAGTGGTAGAACTAACACGACACGTTGTATAGTGGTAGAACTGACACGTTGTATAGTGGTAGAACTAACACGTTGTATAGTGGTAGAACTAACACGTTGTATAGTGGTAGAACTGACACGTTGTATAATGGTAGAACTAACACGTTGTATAGTGGTAGAACTAACACGTTGTATAGTGGTAGAACTAACACGTTGTATAGTGGTAGAACTAACACGTTGTATAGTGGTAGAACTAACACGTTGTATAGTGGTAGAACTGACACGTTGTATAGTGGTAGAACTGACACGTTGTATAGTGGTAGAACTAACACGTTGTATAGTGGTAGAACTAACACGACACGTTGTATAGTGGTAGAACTAACACGTTGTATAGTGGTAGAACTAACACGTTGTATAGTGGTAGAACTGACACGTTGTATAGTGGTAGAACTAACACGTTGTATAGTGGTAGAACTGACACGACACGTTGTATAGTGGTAGAACTAACACGTTGTATAGTGGTAGAACTGACACGTGTGTGTGTGTGTGTGTGTGTGTGTCAGAGCCAGAGAAAGCTGTTGAACAGTAGTGTGTGTAGGGGGGGACAGTAGTGTGTGTAGGGGGGGACAGTAGTGTGTGTAGGGGGGAACTGTAGTGTGTGTAGGGGGGGACAGTAGTGTGTGTGGGGGGGGGGAACAGTAGTGTGTGTAGGGGGGGGACAGTAGTGTGTGTAGGGGGGGAACAGTAGTGTGTGTAGGGGGGAACAGTAGTGTGTGTAGGGGGGGACAGTAGTGTGTGTAGGGGGGGACAGTAGTGTGTGTAGGGGGGGACAGTAGTGTGTGTAGGGGGGGACAGTAGTAGTGTGTGTAGGGGGGGACAGTAGTAGTGTGTGTAGGGGGGGACAGTAGTGTGTGTAAGGGGGGGACAGTAGTAGTGTGTAGGGGGTGACAGTAGTGTGTAGGGGGGGACAGTAGTAGTGTGTGTGTGTGTGGGGGGGGGGGGGGGGGGGGGGGACAGTAGTGTGTGTAGGGGGGGACAGTAGTGTGTGTAGGGGGGACAGTAGTAGTGTGTGTGTGTCGGGGCTGTTCCCCAGGGTTAGATAAACACTCCTCCTGTCTATGACTCTGAATATGGAAATGGTCTTTATTTTTACACTTCTCGGAACATCTGTGGGGGGGGGGGGGCAGTAGTAGTGTGTGTGTGGGAACAATAGTAGTGTGTGTGTGTGGACAGTAGTAGTGTGTGTGTGGGAACAATAGTAGTGTGTGTGTGTGGACAGTAGTAGTGTGTGTGTGTGGACAGTAGTAGTGTGTGTGTGTGTGGACAGTAGTAGTGTGTGTGTGTGTGGACAGTAGTAGTGTGTGTGTGGGAACAATAGTAGTGTGTGTGTGTGTGTGTGTGTGTGGACAGTAGTAGTAGTGTGTGTGTGTGTGGACAGTAGTAGTGTGTGTGTGGGAACAATAGTAGTAGTTGTGTGTGTGGGAACAGTAGTAGTGTGTGTGTGTGTGGACAGTAGTAGTGTGTGTGTGTGGGAACAGTAGTAGTGTGTGTGTGTGGGAACAGTAGTAGTGTGTGTGGGAACAGTAGTAGTGTGTGTGTGGGAACAGTAGTAGTGTGTGTGTGGACAGTAGTAGTGTGTGTGGGAACAGTAGTAGTGTGTGTGTGTGGGAACAGTAGTAGTGTGTGTGTGGGAACAGTAGTAGTGTGTGTGTGGGAACAGTAGTAGTGTGTGTGGGAACAGTAGTAGTGTGTGTGTGTGGGAACAGTAGTAGTGTGTGTGTGTGGGAACAGTAGTAGTGTGTGTGTGGGAACAGTAGTAGTGTGTGTGGGAACAGTAGTAGTGTGTGTGTGTGGGAACAGTAGTAGTGTGTGTGTGTGGGAACAGTAGTAGTGTGTGTGTGTGTGGACAGTAGTAGTGTGTGTGTGTGGGAACAGTAGTAGTGTGTGTGGGAACAGTAGTAGTGTGTGTGTGTGGGAACAGTAGTAGTGTGTGTGTGGACAGTAGTAGTGTGTGTGTGTGGGAACAGTAGTAGTGTGTGTGGGAACAGTAGTAGTGTGTGTGTGTGGGAACAGTAGTAGTGTGTGTGTGTGGGAACAGTAGTAGTGTGTGTGGGAACAGTAGTAGTGTGTGTGTGGGAACAGTAGTAGTGTGTGTGGGAACAGTAGTAGTGTGTGTGGGAACAGTAGTAGTGTGTGTGTGTGGGAACAGTAGTAGTGTGTGTGTGTGGGAACAGTAGTAGTGTGTGTGTGTGGGAACAGTAGTAGTGTGTGTGTGGACAGTAGTAGTGTGTGTGGGAACAGTAGTAGTGTGTGTGTGTGTGGGAACAGTAGTAGTGTGTGTGTGTGTGGGAACAGTAGTAGTGTGTGTGTGTGGGAACAGTAGTAGTGTGTGTGTGGACAGTAGTAGTGTGTGTGTGTGGGAACAGTAGTAGTGTGTGTGTGGGAACAGTAGTAGTGTGTGTGTGGACAGTAGTAGTGTGTGTGGGAACAGTAGTAGTGTGTGTGTGTGGGAACAGTAGTAGTGTGTGTGTGTGGGAACAGTAGTAGTGTGTGTGTGGACAGTAGTAGTGTGTGTGGGAACAGTAGTAGTGTGTGTGGGAACAGTAGTAGTGTGTGTGTGGGAACAGTAGTAGTGTGTGTGTGGGAACAGTAGTAGTGTGTGTGGACAGTAGTAGTGTGTGTGGGAACAGTAGTAGTGTGTGTGGGAACAGTAGTAGTGTGTGTGGGAACAGTAGTAGTGTGTGTGGGAACAGTAGTAGTGTGTGTGGGAACAGTAGTAGTGTGTGTGGGAACAGTAGTAGTGTGTGTGGGAACAATAGTAGTGTGTGTGTGTGGGAACAGTAGTAGTGTGTGGGAACAGTAGTAGTGTGTGTGTGTGGGAACAGTAGTAGTGTGTGGGAACAGTAGTAGTGTGTGTGTGTGGGAACAGTAGTAGTGTGTGTGTGGGAACAGTAGTAGTGTGTGTGTGTGGGAACAGTAGTAGTGTGTGTGTGGGAACAGTAGTAGTGTGTGTGTGTGTGGGAACAGTAGTAGTGTGTGTGTGGACAGTAGTAGTGTGTGTGGACAGTAGTAGTGTGTGTGGGGGGTTAAGTATACACTCGTTTATTGGACTATATTGTAAAAATGGTCACACACAGAAAACACACACACTCTCAACCAACATCTAGTTTAAACAGCCGTCGTTTAAATCAGAAGTGCAATGTTGATGTTTATATAAATGGTGGTTTTTATGTAAATTATTGGTAAATGATGAACTGTCTCTATATATATTTAGATAAATCAGGTGTTATTGTTTGGTGGGAATGATTTTCAGCTGGTGAATCTGGGACGAAGCTGTGTGTAGAGTGCAAGACAAAAGTGTGTCTGTGTGTGTGTGTGTGTGAGCCCAATAACCGTGTTGTGGCCCGACTCAACTGGGATTGTTTTTTGAGGAATGGCTTAACGATGTGTTGTGATTGTGATATTTCTGGCGTTGAGGTATTGGTGAGTTTATTGTGGTTGTGATATTTCTGGCGTTGAGGTATTGGTGAGTTTATTGTGATATTTCTGGCGTTGAGGTATTGGTGAGTTTATTGTGATATTTCTGGCATTGAGGTATTGGTGAGTTTATTGTGGTTGTGATATTTCTGGCGTTGAGGTATTGGTGAGTTTATTGTGATATTTCTGGCGTTGAGGTATTGGTGAGTTTATTGTGATATTTCTGCCGTTGAGGTATTGGTGAGTTTATTGTGATTGTGATATTTCTGGCGTTGAGGTATTGGTGAGTTTATTGTGATATTTCTGGCGTTGAGGTATTGGTGAGTTTATTGTGATATTTCTGGCGTTGAGGTATTGGTGAGTTTATTGTGGTTGTGATATTTCTGGCGTTGAGGTATTGGTGAGTTTATTGTGATATTTCTGGCGTTGAGGTATTGGTGAGTTTATTGTGATATTTCTGGCGTTGAGGTATTGGTGAGTTTATTGTGATATTTCTGGCGTTGAGGTATTGGTGAGTTTATTGTGATATTTCTGGCGTTGAGGTATTGGTGAGTTTATTGTGATTGTGATATTTCTGGCGTTGAGGTATTGGTGAGTTTATTGTGGTTGTGATATTTCTGGCGTTGAGGTATTGGTGAGTTTATTGTGATATTTCTGGCGTTGAGGTATTGGTGAGTTTATTGTGATATTTCTGGCGTTGAGGTATTGGTGAGTTTATTGTGATTGTGATATTTCTGGCGTTGAGGTATTGGTGAGTTTATTGTGATATTTCTGGCGTTGAGGTATTGGTGAGTTTATTGTGATATTTCTGGCGTTGAGGTATTGGTGAGTTTATTGTGGTTTTGATATTTCTGGCGTTGAGGTATTGGTGAGTTTATTGTGATTGTGATATTTCTGGCGTTGAGGTATTGGTGAGTTTATTGTGATATTTCTGGCGTTGAGGTATTGGTGAGTTTATTGTGATATTTCTGGCGTTGAGGTATTGGTGAGTTTATTGTGGTTGTGATATTTCTGGCGTTGAGGTATTGGTGAGTTTATTGTGATATTTCTGGCGTTGAGGTATTGGTGAGTTTATTGTGATATTTCTGGCGTTGAGGTATTGGTGAGTTTATTGTGATATTTCTGGCGTTGAGGTATTGGTGAGTTTATTGTGATATTTCTGGCGTTGAGGTATTGGTGAGTTTATTGTGATATTTCTGGCGTTGAGGTATTGGTTAGTTTATTGTGATATTTCTGGCGTTGAGGTATTGGTGAGTTTATTGTGATTGTGATATTTCTGGCGTTGAGGTATTGGTGAGTTTATTGTGATATTTCTGGCGTTGAGGTATTGGTGAGTTTATTGTGATATTTCTGGCGTTGAGGTATTGGTGAGTTTATTGTGGTTGTGATATTTCTGGCGTTGAGGTATTGGTGAGTTTATTGTGATATTTCTGGCGTTGAGGTATTGGTGAGTTTATTGTGGTTGTGATATTTCTGGCGTTGAGGTATTGGTGAGTTTATTGTGATTGTGATATTTCTGGCGTTGAGGTATTGGTGAGTTTATTGTGATATTTCTGGCGTTGAGGTATTGGTGAGTTTATTGTGATATTTCTGGCGTTGAGGTATTGGTGAGTTTATTGTGATTGTGATATTTCTGGCGTTGAGGTATTGGTGAGTTTATTGTGATATTTCTGGCGTTGAGGTATTGGTGAGTTTATTGTGATATTTCTGGCGTTGAGGTATTGGTGAGTTTATTGTGATATTTCTGGCGTTGAGGTATTGGTGAGTTTATTGTGGTTGTGATATTTCTGGCGTTGAGGTATTGGTGAGTTTATTGTGATATTTCTGGCGTTGAGGTATTGGTGAGTTTATTGTGATATTTCTGGCGTTGAGGTATTGGTGAGTTTATTGTGGTTGTGATATTTCTGGCGTTGAGGTATTGGTGAGTTTATTGTGATATTTCTGGCGTTGAGGTATTGGTGAGTTTATTGTGATTTTTAATTCTAATTTTAACGCGAGAAGGTTAATTTTGACGGTGTGGTTGGATATTATCGAGCACTAAAAGGCTACATGGGCTGGCTTGTAAAACACACACACACACACACACACACACACACACACACACCACCTCTCCTCTCTGTCCCCTGCTGTAACACGGTGTCAGTGTGATTGGTTAGCAGTGTTTCTGTAGCTCTCGTGTGATTGGTTAGCGGTGTTTCTGTAGCTCTCGTGTGATTGGTTAGCTGTGTTACCTCACACTGCACCTCCCCCTACTGTATTACCTCACACTGCACCTCCCCTACTGTATTACCTCAGGCTGCTCCTCCCCCTACTTTATTAACTCACACTGCACCTCCCCCTACTGTATTACCTCACACTGCACCTCCCCCTACTGTATTACCTCACACTGCACCTCCCCCTACTGTATTACCTCACACTGCACCTCCCCCTACTGTATTACCTCACACTGCACCTCCCCCTACTGTATTACCTCACGCTGCACCTCCCCCTACTTTATTAACTCACACTGCACCTCCCCCTACTGTATTACCTCACACTGCACCTCCCCCTACTGTATTACCTCACACTGCACCTCCCCCTACTGTATTACCTCACGCTGAGCAGCACTCCCCCTACTGTATTACCTCACGCTGAGCAGCACTCCCCCTACTGTATTACCTCACTGCTCCTCCCCCTACTGTATTACCTCACACTGCTCCTCCCCCTACTGTATTACCTCACGCTGAGCAGCACTCCCCCTACTGTATTACCTCACACTGCACCTCCCCCTACTGTATTACCTCACACTGCACCTCTCCCTACTGTATTACCTCACACTGAGCAGCACTCCCCCTACTGTATTACCTCACACTGAGCAGCACTCCCTCTACTGTATTACCTCACACTGAGCAGCACTCCCCCTACTGTATTACCTCACGCTGAGCAGCACTCCCCCTACTGTATTACCTCACGCTGAGCAGCACTCCCCCTACTGTATTACCTCACACTGAGCAGCACTCCCCCTACTGTATTACCTCACACTGCACCTCCCCCTACTGTATTACCTCACACTGCACCTCCCCCTACTGTATTACCTCACACTGCACCTCCCCCTACTGTATTACCTCACACTGCACCTCCCCCTACTGTATTACCTCACACTGCACCTCCCCCTACTGTATTACCTCACACTGCACCTCCCCCTACTGTATTACCTCACGCTGCACCTCCCCCTACTGTATTACCTCACGCTGCACCTCCCCTAGTGTATTACCTCAGGCTGCACCTCCCCTACTGTATTACCTCAGCACTCCCCCTACTGTATTACCTCACACTGCACCTCCCCCTACTGTATTACCTCATGCTGCACCTCCCCCTACTGTATTACCTCACACTGCACCTCCCCCTACTGTATTACCTCACGCTGCACCTCCCCCTACTGTATTACCTCACACTGCACCTCCCCCTACTGTATTACCTCACGCTGCACCTCCCCCTACTGTATTACCTCCCACTCCCCCTACTGTATTACCTCACACTGCACCTCCCCCTACTGTATTACCTCCCACTCCCCCTACTGTATTACCTCACACTGCACCTCCCCCTACTGTATTACCTCATGCTGCACCTCCCCCTACTGTATTACCTCACACTGCTCCTCCCCCTACTGTATTACCTCACGCTGCACCTCCCCCTACTGTATTACCTCACACTGCTCCTCCCCCTACTGTATTACCTCCCACTGCTCCTCCCCCTACTGTATTACCTTACGCTGCTCCTCCCCCTACTGTATTACCTTACGCTGCTCCTCCCCCTACTGTATTACCTCATGCTGCACCTCCCCTACTGTATTACCTCACGCTGAGCAGCACTCCCCCTACTGTATTACCTCACGCTGCACCTCCCCCTACTGTATTACCTCACACTGCACCTCCCCCTACTGTATTACCTCACACTGAGCAGCACTCCCCCTACTGTATTACCTCACACTGAGCAGCACTCCCCCTACTGTATTACCTCACACTGCACCTCCCCCTACTGTATTACCTCACACTGAGCAGCACTCCCCCTACTTTATTACCTCACACTGAGCAGCATTCCCCCTACTGTATTACCTCACACTGAGCAGCACTCCCCCTACTGTATTACCTCACACTGAGCAGCACTCCCCCTACTGTATTACCTCACACTGAGCAGCATTCCCCCTACTGTATTACCTCACACTGAGCAGCACTCCCCCTACTGTATTACCTCACACTGAGCAGCACTCCCCCTACTGTATTACCTCACGCTGAGCAGCACTCCCCCTACTGTATTACCTCACGCTGAGCAGCACTCCCCCTACTGTATTACCTCACACTGAGCAGCACTCCCCCTACTGTATTACCTCAGGCTGCTCCTCCCCCTACTTTATTAACTCACACTGCACCTCCCCCTACTGTATTACCTCACACTGCATCTCCCCCTACTGTATTACCTCACACTGCACCTCCCCCTACTGTATTACCTCACACTGCACCTCCCCCTACTGTATTACCTCACACTGCACCTCCCCCTACTGTATTACCTCACGCTGCACCTCCCCCTACTTTATTAACTCACACTGCACCTCCCCCTACTGTATTACCTCACACTGCACCTCCCCCTACTGTATTACCTCACACTGCACCTCCCCCTACTGTATTACCTCACGCTGAGCAGCACTCCCCCTACTGTATTACCTCACGCTGAGCAGCACTCCCCCTACTGTATTACCTCACACTGCTCCTCCCCCTACTGTATTACCTCACACTGCTCCTCCCCCTACTGTATTACCTCACGCTGAGCAGCACTCTCCCTACTGTATTACCTCACACTGCACCTCCCCCTACTGTATTACCTCACACTGCACCTCCCCCTACTGTATTACCTCACACTGAGCAGCACTCCCCCTACTGTATTACCTCACACTGAGCAGCACTCCCTCTACTGTATTACCTCACACTGAGCAGCACTCCCCCTACTGTATTACCTCACGCTGAGCAGCACTCCCCCTACTGTATTACCTCACGCTGAGCAGCACTCCCCCTACTGTATTACCTCACACTGAGCAGCACTCCCCCTACTGTATTACCTCACACTGCACCTCCCCCTACTGTATTACCTCACACTGCACCTCCCCCTACTGTATTACCTCACACTGCACCTCCCCCTACTGTATTACCTCACACTGCACCTCCCCCTACTGTATTACCTCACACTGCACCTCCCCCTACTGTATTACCTCACGCTGCACCTCCCCTAGTGTATTACCTCAGGCTGCACCTCCCCTACTGTATTACCTCAGCACTCCCCCTACTGTATTACCTCACACTGCACCTCCCCCTACTGTATTACCTCATGCTGCACCTCCCCCTACTGTATTACCTCACGCTGCACCTCCCCCTACTGTATTACCTCACACTGCACCTCCCCTACTGTATTACCTCATGCTGCACCTCCCCCTACTGTATTACCTCAGCACTCCCCCTACTGTATTACCTCACACTGCTCCTCCCCCTACTGTATTACCTCATGCTGCACCTCCCCTACTGTATTACCTCACACTGCTCCTCCCCCTACTGTATTACCTCACTCTGCACCTCCCCCTACTGTATTACCTCACGCTGCACCTCCCCCTACTGTATTACCTCACGCTGCACCTCCCCCTACTGTATTACCTCACACTGCTCCTCCCCCTACTGTATTACCTCACACTGCTCCTCCCCCTACTGTATTACCTCATGCTGCACCTCCCCTACTGTATTACCTCACACTGCACCTCCCCCTACTGTATTACCTCACACTGCTCCTCCCCCTACTGTATTACCTCAGCACTCCCCCTACTGTATTACCTCACACTGCTCCTCCCCCTACTGTATTACCTCAGCACTCCCCCTACTGTATTACCTCACACTGCTCCTCCCCCTACTGCATTACCTCAGCACTCCCCCTACTGTATTACCTCACACTGCTCCTCCCCCTACTGTATTACCTCAGCACTCCCCCTACTGTATTACCTCACACTGCTCCTCCCCCTACTGTATTACCTCACACTGCTCCTCCCCCTACTGTATTACCTCAGCACTCCCCCTACTGTATTACCTTTTTTGTCTCTCCTCTCCTCTCCCAGCCTCTCCTTTCCTCTCCTCTCCCCCTCTCCTCCCCCTCCTCCTCTCTTCTCCTCTCCTCTCCCTCTCCTCTCCTCTCCTCCTCTCCCCCCCTCTCCTCTCCTCCCCTCCTCTCCTCCCCTCTCCCACCTCCTCCCCTCTCCCCCCCCCCCCCCCCCCCCCCCCCCCTCCTAACTGTAATTAACTAGGAAGTCGGGCCACCAAGGAAAA
>NC_048574.1:86633507-86641007 GCF_013265735.2 Oncorhynchus mykiss
TGGTTGGTTAGTTAGTGTTGGTTAGTTAGTGTTGGTTATTTCGTTGGTTAGTGTTAGTTAATGTTGGTTAGTTAGCGTTAGTTAATGTTGGTTAGTTGGTGTGTATGGTCTGTTGTGTGTTGACTATCCAGCCCTAAGCCTTTGCTCCTAGAGTGTTGGTTAGTTAGTGTTGGTTAGTTAGTGTTGGTTAGTTAGTGTTGGTTAGTTAGTGTTGGTTATTTCGTTGGTTAGTGTTAGTTAATGTTGGTTAGTTAGCGTTAGTTAATGTTGGTTAGTTGGTGTGTATGGTCTGTTGTGTGTTGACTATCCAGCCCTAAGCCTTTGCTCCTAGAGTGTTGGTTAGTTAGTGTTGGTTAGTTAGTGTTGGTTAGTTAGTGTTGGTTAGTTAGTGTTGGTTAGTTAGTGTTGGTTAGTTAGTTGGTTAGTGTTGGTTAGTTAGCGTTAGTTAATGTTGGTTAGTTGGTGTGTTTGGTCTGCTGTGTGTTGACTACCCAGCCCTAAGCCTTCTCTCCTAGAGTGTTGGTTAGTTAGTGTTGGTTAGTTAGTTGGTTAGTGTTAGTTGATGTTGGTGTATATGGTCTGCTATGTGTTGACTATCCAGCCCTAAGCCTTCTCTCCTAGAGTGTTGGTTAGTTAGTGTTGGTTAGTTAGTGTTGGTTAGTTAGTTGGTTAGTGTTAGTTGATGTTGGTGTGTTTGGTCTGCTGTATGTTGACTATCCAGCCCTAAGCCTTCTCTCCTAGAGTGTTGGTTAGTTAGTGTTGGTTAGTTAGTTGGTTAGTGTTAGTTGATGTTGGTGTATATGGTCTGCTATGTGTTGACTATCCAGCCCTAAGCCTTCTCTCCTAGAGTGTTGGCTAGTTAGTGTTGGTTAGTTAGTTGGTTAGTGTTAGTTGATGTTGGTGTATATGGTCTGCTATGTGTTGACTATCCAGCCCTAAGCCTTCTCTTGTCTCTTCTTTATAGATATTTGGATTAGCTAGCTAGCGTCAGTCTCTATTCATCTAGTACCCAATCCACAATGGCACCCTATTCCCTGTATAGTGCACTACTTTAGACCAGGTCAGAACTACAGTATTGTCTTGTTGGTTCTGGTCCAGTCTCCAGGTCAGAACTACAGTATTGTCTTGTTGGTTCTGGTCCGGTCTCCTGGTCAGAACTACAGTATTGTCTTGTTGGTTCCGGTCCGGAACGGCCCGATGTGTCCTGTCTGGTGGGTCGTAGACAAGGCTGTAGAGGAGGATGTGTCCTCTCTGGTGGGTCGTAGACGAGGCTGTAGAGGAGGATGTGTCCTGTCTGGTGGGTCGTAGAGGAGGATATGTCCTGTCTGGTGGGGCATAGAGGAGGATGTGTCCTCTCTGGTGGGTCGTAGACGAGACTGTAGAGGAGGATGTGTCCTGTCTGGTGGGGCATAGAGGAGGATGTGTCCTCTCTGGTGGGTCGTAGACGAGGCTGTAGAGGAGGATGTGTCCTGTCTGGTGGGGCATAGAGGAGGATGTGTCCTCTCTGGTGGGTCGTAGACGAGGCTGTAGAGGAGGATGTGTCCTGTCTGGTGGGGCATAGAGGAGGATATGTCCTGTCTGGTGGGGTGTAGAGGAGGATATGTCCTGTCTGGTGGGTCATAGACGAGGCTGTAGAGGAGGATATGTCGTGTCTGGTGGGGCGTAGAGGAGGATATGTCCTATCTGGTGGGTCGTAGATGAGGCTGTAGAGGAGGATATGTCCTGTCTGGTGGGTCGTAGACGAGGCTGTAGAGGAGGATATGTCCTGTCTGGTGGGTCGTAGACGAGGCTGTAGAGGAGGATATGTCCTGTCTGGTGGGTCGTAGAGGAGGATATGTCCTGTCTGGTGGGTCGTAGACGAGGCTGTAGAGGAGGATATGTCCTGTCTGATGGGTCGTAGACGAGGCTGTAGAGGAGGATATGTCCTGTCTGGTGGGGCGTAGAGGAGGATATGTCCTATCTGGTGGGTCGTAGATGAGGTTGTAGAGGAGGAAATGTCCTGTCTGGTGGGGCATAGACAAGGCTGTAGAGGAGGATATGTCCTCTCTGGTGGGTCGTAGACGAGGCTGTAGAGGAGGATATGTCCTGTCTGTTGGGTCGTAGACGAGGCTGTAGAGGAGGATATGTCCTGTCTGGTGGGTCGTAGACGAGGCTGTAGAGGAGGATATGTCCTGTCTGGTGGGTCGTAGACGAGGCTGTAGAGGAGGATATGTCCTGTCTGGTGGGTCGTAGACGAGGATATGTCCTGTCTGGTGGGTCGTAGACGAGGCTGTAGAGGAGGATATGTCCTGTCTGATGGGTCGTAGAGGAGGATATGTCCTATCTGGTGGGTCGTAGATGAGGCTGTAGAGGAGGATATGTCCTGTCTGGTGGGTCGTAGACGAGGCTGTAGAGGAGGATATGTCCTGTCTGGTGGGTCGTAGACGAGGCTGTAGAGGAGGATATGTCGTGTCTGGTGGGGCGTAGAGGAGGATATGTCCTATCTGGTGGGTCGTAGATGAGGCTGTAGAGGAGGATATGTCCTGTCTGGTGGGTCGTAGACGAGGCTGTAGAGGAGGATATGTCCTGTCTGGTGGGTCGTAGACGAGGCTGTAGAGGAGGATATGTCGTGTCTGGTGGGGCGTAGAGGAGGATATGTCCTATCTGGTGGGTCGTAGATGAGGCTGTAGAGGAGGATATGTCCTGTCTGGTGGGTCGTAGACGAGGCTGTAGAGGAGGATATGTCCTGTCTGGTGGGTCGTAGACGAGGCTGTAGAGGAGGATATGTCCTGTCTGGTGGGTCGTAGAGGAGGATATGTCCTGTCTGGTGGGTCGTAGACGAGGCTGTAGAGGAGGATATGTCCTGTCTGATGGGTCGTAGACGAGGCTGTAGAGGAGGATATGTCCTGTCTGGTGGGGCGTAGAGGAGGATATGTCCTATCTGGTGGGTCGTAGATGAGGTTGTAGAGGAGGAAATGTCCTGTCTGGTGGGGCATAGACAAGGCTGTAGAGGAGGATATGTCCTCTCTGGTGGGTCGTAGACGAGGCTGTAGAGGAGGATATGTCCTGTCTGTTGGGTCGTAGACGAGGCTGTAGAGGAGGATATGTCCTGTCTGGTGGGTCGTAGACGAGGCTGTAGAGGAGGATATGTCCTGTCTGGTGGGTCGTAGACGAGGCTGTAGAGGAGGATATGTCCTGTCTGGTGGGTCGTAGACGAGGCTGTAGAGGAGGATATGTCCTGTCTGTTGGGTCGTAGACGAGGCTGTAGAGGAGGATATGTCCTGTCTGGTGGGTCGTAGACGAGGCTGTAGAGGAGGATATGTCCTGTCTGGTGGGTCGTAGACGAGGCTGTAGAGGAGGATATGTCCTGTCTGATGGGTCGTAGACGAGGCTGTAGAGGAGGATATGTCCTGTCTGGTGGGGCGTAGAGGAGGATATGTCCTATCTGGTGGGTCGTAGATGAGGCTGTAGAGGAGGAAATGTCCTGGATATGTCCTGTCTGTTGGGTCGTAGACGAGGCTGTAGAGGAGGATATGTCCTGTCTGGTGGGTCGTAGACGAGGCTGTAGAGGAGGATATGTCCTGTCTGGTGGGTCGTAGACGAGGCTGTAGAGGAGGATGTGTCCTCTCTGGTGGGTCGTAGAGGAGGCTGTAGAGGAGGATGTGTCCTGTCTGGTGGGGCATAGACGAGGCTGTAGAGGAGGATATGTCCTGTCTGGTGGGTCGTAGAGGAGGATATGTCCTGTCTGGTGGGTCGTAGACGAGGCTGTAGAGGAGGATATGTCCTGTCTGGTGGGGCATAGACGAGGCTGTAGAGGAGGATATGTCCTGTCTGGTGGGTCGTAGACGAGGCTGTAGAGGAGGATATGTCCTGTCTGGTGGGTCGTAGACGAGGCTGTAGAGGAGGATATGTCCTGTCTGTTGGGTCGTAGACGAGGCTGTAGAGGAGGATATGTCCTGTCTGGTGGGGCATAGACGAGGCTGTAGAGGAGGATGTGTCCTCTCTGGTGGGTCGTAGACGAGGCTGTAGAGGAGGATGTGTCCTGTCTGGTGCTTCGTAGACGAGGCTGTAGAGGAGGATATGTCCTGTCTGGTGGGGTTTAGAGGAGGATATGTCCTCTCTGGTGGGTCGTAGACGAGGCTGTAGAGGAGGAAATGTCCTGTCTGGTGGGTCGTAGACGACGCTGTAGAGGAGGATGATGGCTAGAGAATCAAAGAGGGAGAGAGAGAATCAGAGGGAGAGAGAGAATCAGAGGGGGAGAGAGAGAATCAGAGGGAGAGAGAGAGAATCAGAGGGAGAGAGAGAGAATCAGAGGGAGAGAGAGAGAATCAGAGGGAGAGAGAGAGAATCAGAGGGAGAGAGAGAGAATCAGAGGGAGAGAGAGAGAATCAGAGGGGGAGAGAGAGAATCAGAGGGGGAGAGAGAATCAAAGAGGGAGAGAGAATTGAGGATGTTTGCTAGAGGATCAGCATGAGTGATTCTACCGGTTAAATCTGAGAATATTGGAAAAGCATTACCTGCTAATCTAGAATAAACCTTCCTCCCCTTTTCTCTGTCCTCCCTTTTCTCTGTCCTCCCTTTTCTCTGTCCTCCCTTTTCTCTGTCCTCCCTTTTCTCTGTTCTCCCTTTTCTCTGTCCTCCCTTTTCTCTGTCCTCCCTTTTCTCTGTCCTCCCCTTTTCTCTGTCCTCCCCTTTTCTCTGTCCTCCCCTTTTCTCTGTCCTCCCTTTTCTCTGTCCTCCCCTTTTCTCTGTTCTCCCTTTTCTGTCCTCCCTTTTCTCTGTCCTCCCTTTTCTCTGTTCTCCCTTTTCTCTGTCCTCCCCTTTTCTCTGTCCTCTCTTTTCTCTGTCCTCCCCTTTTCTCTGTCCTCCCTTTTCTGTCCTCCCTTTTCTCTGTCCTCCCTTTTCTCTGTTCTCCCTTTTCTCTGTCCTCTCTTTTCTCTGTCCTCCCTTTTCTCTGTCCTCCCTTTTCTCTTTTCTCTGTCCTCCCTTTTCTCTGTCCTCCCTTTTCTCTGTTCTCCCTTTTCTCTGTCCTCCCTTTTCTCTGTCCTCCCTTTTCTCTGTCCTCCCTTTTCTCTGTCCTCCCATTTTCTCTGTTCTCCCTTTTCTCTGTCCTCCCTTTTCTCTGTTCTCCCTTTTCTCTGTCCTCCCCTTTTCTCTGTCCTCTCTTTTCTCTGTCCTCCCTTTTCTCTGTCCTCCCTTTTCTCTTTTCTCTGTTCTCCCTTTTCTCTGTCCTCCCCTTTTCTCTGTCCTCCCTTTTCTCTGTTCTCCCTTTTCTCTGTCCTCCCCTTTTCTCTGTCCTCTCTTTTCTCTGTCCTCCCTTTTCTCTGTCCTCCCTTTTCTCTTTTCTCTGTTCTCCCTTTTCTCTGTCCTCCCCTTTTCTCTGTTCTCCCTTTTCTGTCCTCCCTTTTCTCTGTCCTCCCTTTTCTCTGTTCTCCCTTTTCTCTGTCCTCTCTTTTCTCTGTCCTCCCTTTTCTCTGTCCTCCCTTTTCTCTTTTCTCTGTTCTCCCTTTTCTCTGTCCTCCCTTTTCTCTGTTCTCCCTTTTCTCTGTCCTCCCTTTTCTCTGTCCTCCCTTTTCTCTGTCCTCCCTTTTCTCTGTCCTCCCCTTTTCTCTGTCCTCCCCTTTTCTCTGTCCTCCCCTTTTCTCTGTCCTCCCTTTTCTCTGTCCTCCCTTTTCTCTGTTCTCCCTTTTCTCTGTTCTCCCTTTTCTCTGTCCTCCCCTTTTCTCTGTTCTCCCTTTTCTGTCCTCCCTTTTCTCTGTTCTCCCCCTTTCTCTGTTCTCCCCTTTTCTCTGTTCTCTGTTCTCCCCTTTCTCTTATTTATTCCACGAGGGATGAGGCAGACGTGTGTGTGTGTGTGTGTGCAGAATAAACCACAGGTATGCCTTAGTGAGGAGTGTGATAATGGATTTCATACACTCTTTCTCTCTGTCTCTCTCATCTCTCCATCTCCTCCTCTCCGTCTCAGTGTGGTATTAGTGTAGAGATTTAAACTAAACTCTAAGGTATATTAAATCATGGCGTCTGTTGTTCTTTTAAATACACTGATTCAATTTACACCCCCCCCCTCCCAGCGGAGGGGATTACACACAAAGGAGAGAGGGAGAGAGAAGAGGTAACGAACAGAGAGGTGGAGAGAGAGAAGAGGTAACGAACGGAGAGGTGGAGAGAGAGAAGAGGTAACGAACAGAGGTGGAGAGAGAGAAGAGGTAACGAACAGAGAGGTGGAGAGGTAACGAACAGAGAGGTGGAGAGAGAGAAGAGGTAACGAACAGAGGTGGAGAGAGAGGAGGTAACGAACAGAGAGGTGGAGAGAGAGAAGAGGTAACGAACAGAGAGGTGGAGAGGTAACGAACAGAGAGGTGGAGAGAGAGAGAGAAGAGGTAACGAACGGAGAGGTGGAGAGAGAGAAGAGGTAACGAACGGAGAGGTGGAGAGAGAGAAGAGGTAACGAACAGAGGTGGAGAGAGAGAAGAGGTAACGAACAGAGAGGTGGAGAGAGAGAAGAGGTAACGAACAGAGAGGTGGAGAGGTAACGAACAGAGAGGTGGAGAGAGAGAAGAGGTAACGAACAGAGGTGGAGAGAGAGAGAAGAGGTGGGAGAGAGGAGAGGTAACGAACGGAGAGGTGGAGAGAGAGAAGAGGTAACGAACAGAGGTGGAGAGAGAGAGAAGAGGTGGGAGAGAGGAGAGGTAACGAACAGAGAGGTGGAGAGAGGAGAGGTAACGAACAGAGAGGTGGGGAGAGAGGAGAGGTAACGAACAGAGAGGTGGAGAGAGAGAAGAGGTAACGAACAGAGAGGTGGGAGAGAGGAGAGGTAATGAACAGAGAGGTGGAGAGAGAGAGAAGAGGTAACGAACAGAGAGGTGGAGAGAGAGAAGAGGTAACGAACAGAGGTGGAGAGAGAGAGAGAAGAGGTAACGAACAGAGAGGTGGAGAGAGAGAGAGAAGAGGTAACGAACAGAGAGGTGGAGAGAGGAGAGGTAACGAACAGAGAGGTGGGGGAGGAGAGGTTAGAGAGGGGAGGGAGGTGAGGTGGAGAGAGGGGGGGGGGGTTTGAGGAGAGAAAGCACACAGGTCCACAGTAATGACAGGTGTGTGTGATGGGACATAGACAGTTCTGTTATTCAATGTAAATGTGCTTGTCAGGAAGGCTGCTGGTTCTGTTGTCTGAGCTGTCTATCAGAGAGGGAGGGGAAGGGATGGGAGGGGGGGAAGGTGGAGGGATGGGTGGGGAGGGAGATGGAGGGGAGGAGGAGAGGAGGTGGAGGGATGGCCGGGGGGGTGGAGAGGAGGGAGATGGAGGGATGGCCGGGGGGGTGGAGGGGAGGGCCGGGGGGGGGGGTGGAGGGATGGACGGGGGGGGTGGAGAGGAGGGAGGTGAAGGGATGGCCGGGGGGGTGGAGGGGAGGGCCGGGGGGGGGGGGGTGGAGGGATGGACGGGGGGGGTGGAGAGGAGGGAGGTGAAGGGATGGCCGGGGGGGGGTGGAGAGGAGGGAGGTGGAGGGGAGGGATGGCCGTGGG
>NC_048574.1:86643507-86646007 GCF_013265735.2 Oncorhynchus mykiss
ACATTACAGACAGAGAGACTCTACCAGATATCACACATTACAGACAGAGAGACTCTACCAGATATCACACATTACAGACAGAGAGACTCTACCAGATATCACACATTACAGACAGAGAGACTCTACCTATCACACATTACAGAGACTCTACTAGATATCACACATTACAGACAGAGAGACTCTACCAGATATCACACATTACAGACAGAGAGACTCTACCTGATATCACACATTACAGAGACTCTACTAGATATCACACATTACAGACAGAGAGACTCTACCAGATATCACACATTACAGAGACTCTACCAGATATCACACATTACAGACAGAGAGACTCTACCAGATATCACACATTACAGAGACTCTACCAGATATCACACATTACAGACAGAGAGACTCTACCAGATATCACACATTACAGAGACTCTACCAGATATCACACATTACAGACAGAGAGACTCTACCTGATATCACACATTACAGAGACTCTACTAGATATCACACATTACAGACAGAGAGACTCTACCAGATATCACACATTACAGAGACTCTACCAGATATCACACATTACAGACAGAGACTCTACCTATCACACATTACAGACAGAGACTCTACCTATCACACATTACAGAGACTCTACCAGATATCACACATTACAGACAGAGAGACTCTACCAGATATCACACATTACAGAGACTCTACCAGATATCACACATTACAGAGACTACCAGATATCACACATTACAGAGACTCTACCAGATATCACACATTACAGACAGAGAGACTCTACCAGATATCACACATTACAGACAGAGAGACTCTACCAGATATCACACATTACAGACAGAGAGACTCTACCAGATATCACACATTACAGACAGAGAGACTCTACCTGATATCACACATTACAGAGACTCTACTAGATATCACACATTACAGACAGAGAGACTCTACCAGATATCACACATTACAGAGACTCTACTAGATATCACACATTAAAGACAGAGAGACTCTACCAGATATCACACATTACAGAGACTCTACCTGATATCACACATTACAGACAGAGAGACTCTACTAGATATCACACATTACAGACAGAGAGACTCTACCAGATATCACACATTACAGACAGAGAGACTCTACCTGATATCACACATTACAGACAGAGAGACTCTACCAGATATCACACATTACAGACAGAGATACTCTACCTGATATCACACATTACAGACAGAGAGACTCTACCAGATATCACACATTACAGACAGAGAGACTCTACCAGATATCACACATTACAGAGACTCTACTAGATATCACACATTACAGACAGAGACTCTACCAGATATCACACATTACAGAGACTCTACTAGATATCACACATTACAGACAGAGCGAATCTACCAGATATCACACATTACAGAGACTCTACCAGATATCACACATTACAGACAGAGAGACTCTACCAGATATCACACATTACAGACAGAGAGACTCTACCAGATATCACACATTACAGACAGAGAGACTCTACCAGATATCACACATTACAGACAGAGAGACTCTACCAGATATCACACATTACAGACAGAGACTCTACCAGATATCACACATTACAGACAGAGAGACTCTACCAGATATCACACATTACAGACAGAGAGACTCTACCAGATATCACACATTACAGACAGAGAGACTCTACCAGATATCACACATTACAGACAGAGAGACTCTACCAGATATCACACATTACAGACAGAGAGACTCTACCAGATATCACACATTACAGACAGAGAGACTCTACCAGATATCACACATTACAGACAGAGAGACTCTACCAGATATCACACATTACAGAGACTCTACCAGATATCACACATTACAGAGACACACACACACACACCGAGAGACACACAAACACACCGAGACACACACACACCGAGACACACACACACACCGAGACACATACACACACACACACCGAGACACACACACCGAGACACACACACCGAGACACACACATACACACACACCTATGCTCACACACACACACACACCAAGGCACACACACACAAGTACGCCCACACACACACACACACCGAGACACACACACACACAGAGACACATACACACACACACACCGAGACACACACACCGAGACACACACACACACACACCGAGACACACACATACACACACACCTATGCTCACACACACACACACACCAAGGCACACACACACAAGTACGCCCACACACACACACACACCGAGACACACACACACACACCTATGCTCACACACACACACACACACACACACACACACACACTGAGACACACACACACACACACACACATTCACACCGAGACACTCACACACACACACACACACACACCGAGACACTCACACCAAGACACACACACACACCGAGACACACACACCGAGACACAAACACACACACACACCGAGACACACACACACACACCGAGACATACAC
>NC_048574.1:86651007-86666264 GCF_013265735.2 Oncorhynchus mykiss
GGCTAGGAGATGGGAGCTAGGAGATGGGGGATAGGAGATGGGAGCTAGGAGATGGGGGCTAGGGGATAGGAGATGGGGGCTAGGGGATAGGAGATGGGGGCTAGGGGATAGGAGATGGGAGCTAGGAGATGGGGGCTAGGGGAGGAGCCTAGGAGATGGGGGCTAGGAGATGGGAGCTAGGAGATGGGGGCTAGGAGATGGGGGCTAGGGGAGGAGGCTAGGAGATGGAAGCTAGGAGATGGGGGCTAGGAGATGGGAGCTAGGAGATGGGGGCTAGGAGATGGGAGGCTAGGAGATGGGGCGCTAGGAGATGGGGGCTAGGAGATGGGGGCTAGGAGATGGGAGGCTAGGAGATGGGGGCTAGGAGATGGGAGCTAGGAGATGGGAGCTAGGAGATGGGAGCGAGGAGATGGGAGCGAGGAGATGGGAGCTAGGAGATGGGGATAGGAGATGGGGGATAGGAGATGGGGGCTAGGGAAGGGGGGCTAGGGGAGGGGGCTAGGAGATAGGAGATGGGAGGCTAGGAGATGGGAGGCTAGGAGATGGGAGGCTAGGAGATGGGAGGCTAGGAGATGGGAGGCTAGGAGATGGGAGGCTAGGAGATGGGAGGCTAGGAGATAGGGGCTAGGGAAGGGGAGCTAGGGGAGCGGGGCTAGGAGATAGGAGATGGGGGCTAGGGGAGGGGGCTAGGGGATAGGAGATGTTGGCTAGGGGAGGGGGCTAGGAGATAGGGACTAGGGGATAGAAGCTAGGGGAGGAGGCTGGGGGAGGAGGCTGGGGGAGGGGGGCTAGGAGATGGGGGCTAGGGGATAGGAGATAGGGGCTGAATATGTTTTCTTAAAGTCCTAAGAGTTGGTATTTGCATGCGAGTTTTTTCTCCCCCTCCCTCCTCCCCATCTCCCCCTTCCTCCCCTCCACCTCCCTCTCCCCCATCTCCCCCTCCCTCCCCCCCTTCTCCCCCTTCCTCCCCTCCATCTCCCCCTTCCTCCACCCCATCTCCCTCCTCCATGTGTTTGATTCCTGGCCCGTGACAGAGGTTCACCCTATATCCCTGTGTGTGTGTGTGTGTGTGTGTGTGTGTGTGTGTGTGTGTGTGTGTGTGTGTGACGGGGCCCTCAGATTAAGGCCTCCTGCTCTTTATTTGGGGTCAGCCCCCTGAGAGGCGCTTTGGGAATTACTTTCACACACACACACACACACACACAGAAGATGCCCCCCAGTCAGATCACAGGGTCTGACTGCATCACCACTCAGATGTGGAAACAGGGCAGTATATTGTATATATCAGGATATTTGGGGGAAAAGTTCCACTGGAAGTGTTTCCAATACCGTCAACCATTATTTTTTATATCTATATATTTATACTTTTTCCAATCTGCAGTTGACTTGTGCGATACGTTAGTAGTTGGAGATAGTTGGGGGATAGTTGGGGGATAGTTAGAGATAGTTAGGGATAGTTAGGGATAGTTAGGGATAGTTAGAGATAGTTAGGAGATAGTTAGGAGATAGTTAGGAGATAGCTAGAGATAGTTGGGGGATAGTTAGAGATAGTTAATAGATAGTTAGAGATAGTTGGGGATAGTTAAGAGATAGTTGGGGGATAGTTAGAGATAGTTGGGAGATAGTTGGGAGATAGAGATAGGTAGGAGATAGTTTGGGGATAGTTAGGAGATAATTAGAGATAGTTAGGGGATGGGGGATCGTTAGAAGATAGTTATGGGATCGTTAGAGATAGTTAGGAGATAGAGATCGTTAACGAAAGTTAAGAGATAGTTGGGAGATAGTTAGAGATAGTTAAGAGGTAGTTAAGAAATAGTTAGAAATAGTTGGGGGATAGTTAAGAGATAGTTAGTTAGAGGATAGTTGGGGGATAGTGAAGAGATGGGGGATAGTTAAGAGATAGTTAGTTAGAAATAGTTGGGGGATAGTGAAGAGATGGGGGATAGTGAAGAGATAGTTAGTTAGAAATAGTTGGGGGATAGTGAAGAGATGGGGGATAGTTAAGAGATAGTTAGTTAGAAATAGTTGGGGGATAGTTAAGAGAGAGTTAGTTAGAGGATAGTTGGGGGATAGTGAAGAGATGGGGATAGTGAAGAGATAGTTAGTTAGAGGATAGTTGGGGGATAGTGAAGAGATGGGGATAGTTAAGAGATAGTTAGTTAGAGGATAGTTGGGGGATAGTGAAGAGATGGGGGATAGTTAAGAGATAGTTAGTTAGAGGATAGTTGGGGGATCATTAGGAGATGGTTATGGGCTCATTAGAGATCGTTGGAGATAGTTAGGGGATAGTCGGGGGATAGTTAGAGATAGTTAAGAGATGGGGGATAGTTAGGAGATAGTTAGAGATAGTTAGAGATAGTTGGGGATAGTTGGGGATAGTTGGGGATAGTTGGGGGATAGTTAGAGATAGTTGGGGGATAGTTAGAGATAGTTGGGGGATCGTTAGGAGATAGTTAGATAGTTAGAGATAGTTGGGGGATCGTTAGGAGATAGTTAGAGATAGTTAGAGATAGTTAGAGATAGTTGGGGGATCGTTAGGAGATGGGGGATAGTTAGGAGATGGGGGATCGTTAGGAGAGAGCTGGGGATAGTTAGGAGATAGTTGGGGATCGTTAGGAGATAGTTGGGGATAGTTAGGTGATGGGGGATCGTTAGGAGATAGTTGGGGGAGGACGGAGAGAGATGGGGGAGAGAGAGGAGGGAGAGATGGGGGAGGACTGAGAGAGATGGGGGGGGCGGAGAGAGAGAGAGAGAGAGAGGGGAGGACGGAGAGAGAGCGAGAGAATCAGAGAGGTGTTTGATGAAGGCTCAAGGCTGTGTCTCAGTGTTTGTCTAAAGGCTAAAGTGCCCTCTCTGCTAAACCAGGGGATGTTGTTCACTTAGCTGTGTGTACTGTACAACATATGGTGTGTGTGTGTGTGTGTGTGTGTTCCTCACACAGTAAGCTGACGACAGGAGTTACAGTTTCATGTCTGAGGGTTGGTATCCCTCAGGGCTCTACTATAGGGCCCTCCTCCTTCTCCTTTGGGTTTTACACACACACACACACACACACACACACACACACACCGTACCATCACACACACACACACACACACACACACACCGTACCATCACACACACACACACACCGTACCATCACACACACACACACACCGTACCATCACACACACACACACCGTACCATCACACACACCGTACCATCACACACACACACACACACACACCGTACCATCACACACACACACACACACCGTACCATCACACACACACACACACACCGTACCATCACACACACACACACCGTACCGTCACACACACACACACCGTACCATCACACACACACACCGTACCATCACACACACACACACACCGTACCATCACACACACACACCGTACCATCACACACTTCAGTCCTTCTGATACAGATGTTAGAACAGACGGCCTAGTAGAATGGGGATTTATTTGGTAGTGTGTGTGTGTGCGCGTGTGTGTGTGCCATCAACACACTGAAATATCTGTTTTGTTAAATCTCTGACTCAATGACAGCGAAGACTGTTGGTTAATTATTTAATTCAGAATAATGATTCATTTTGAATGATTGATTTGTTGTTGTTTTTTTCAGACGGTGACGAGGGTACCTGGGTGATAGCGGACAGAGACAGAGAGGTGGGTCTCTCTCTGTGTGGATTTATATACATTTATTTTCATGAATAATTCATGAATAAATCATTTTTATAGAAATAAAACTTGATTAAAATAATAATAATAATAATCTAATAATAATCTAATAATAATAATAATCTAATAATAATAAAATAATAAATAATAATAATAAATAATAATAATAATAATTATAATAAATAATAATAAATATAATAATACTAAAATAATAAATAATAATAATAATCTAATAATAATAATTAATAATAATAATTAATAATAATAATTAATAATGATAATTAATAATAATAATAAATTATAATAATAATAGTTATAATCTAATAATAATAAATCATAATTATAATATAAAAATAATAAAATTATAATTACAATCTAATAATAATAATAATAAATAATAATTATAATAATAATAAATAATAATAATAAATAATAATTATTATATAATAATAATAGTTATAATCTAATAATAATAATAAGTTATAATCTAATAATAACATAATAATAATAATAAATAATAATTATAATAATAATAAATAATAATTATAATAACAATAAATAATAATAATTGTAATATAATAATAAAACATAATAATACAAAAAAATATATAATAAATAATAATAAATAATAAAATTAATAATAATAATAATAATAAAATGATTATAAAATAATAATAATATAATAATAATAATAATAATTATAATATAATAAAATAATGATTATAATATAATAATAATAAAATAAATAATAATATAATAATAATAATAATAAAATAAATAATAATAATAAATAATAATAAATAATAATAATAATATAATAATAAAATAATAATAATATAATAATAATATAATAATAAAATAAATAATAATAATAATAATAAAATAATAATAATAAAATAATAATAATAATAATAATAATAAAATAAATAATAATAATAATAATATAATAATAATAATAATAATAATAATAATAAAATAAATAATAATAATAATAATAAAATAATAATAATAATAATAATAATAATACTAAAATAATAATAATAATAAAATAATAATAATAATAATAATAATAATAAATAATAATAATAATTATAATATAATAAAATAATGATTATAATATAATAATAAATAATAATTATAATATAATAAATAATAATAATATAATAATAAATAATAATAATAATAATAATAATAATAATAATAATAATAATAATAAATAATAATAATAATTATAATATAATAAAATAATGATTATAATATAATAATAAATAATAATTATAATATAATAATAAATAATTATAATTATAAAATAATAATATAATACATTTATATATTAATATAAATAATAAAATCTTGATTGATTTTGATTGGCAGGCTCAGATCGTGAACCGGCGTGGGGGCGGTCCTCGGGGGAAGCGGGTGGCGAACCGTTACTATGCCGACAAGAACGTCACCTGTCACAGCTGTAAGAGGACTGGACACCTCTCCACGAGCTGCCCTACGCCCCCGGTAACACACACTGTACCATCACACACACACACACAGTTACCTGTACCCACGTCAGTAACAGTCAGTAATATATTGACTCTTCTCTTCCTTCTGTGTGTGTGTGTGTGTTTCCATCTCTGCGCGTAGGAGCCGTGTTGCGTGCTGTGCGGGGAGCGTGGTCACACGATGCTGTCGTGTCCCAGCAAACATTGCAGGAACTGCGGTCTGCCCGGTCACTTGGACGAGGTGTGTGTCGTACCCAACCTCCGATACAAATGGTGTTATCGCTGTGGCGTACAGGGACACCTTAACGACGTGAGTCTCACACACACACACACACACACACACACACACACACACACACACTCCATCCTCTCTCTCTCTCTCCATCCGTTTCTCTCTCTCTCCATCATCTTCTCTCTCTCTTTCCATCTTCTCTCCATCCTTCTCTCTCTCTCTCTCCATCCTCTCTCTCTCCATCCTTTTCTCTCTCTCTCCATCCTCTTTCTCTCCATCCTTTTTGCTCTCTCTCTCCATCCTCTCTCTCCATCATTTCTCTCTCTCTCTCCATCCTTCTCGCTCTATTTTTTTTTTCTCTCTCTCCATCCTCTTCTTTCTCTCTCTCTCTCCTCCTTTCTCTCTCTCCATCCTTTTCTCTCTCTCTCCATCCTCTCTCTCTCTCCACCCTCTCTCTCTCGCATCCTTTTCTCTCTCTCTCTCCATCCTTCTCTCGCTCTATCCCTTTCTCTCTCTCTCCATCCTCTTCTCTCTCTCTCCATACTTTTCTCTCTCTCTCTCCATCCCCTCGCTCTCTCTCCATCCTCTCTCTCTCTCTCTCCATCCTCTCTCTCTCCATCATTTTCTCTCTCTCTCTCCATCCTCTCCTCTCTCTCTCATCCTTCTTTCTCTCTCTCTCCATCCTTTTCTCTCTCTCTCTCCACCCTCTCTCTCTCTCCATCCTCTCTCTCTCCATCCTCCATCCTCTCTCTCTCCATCCTCTCCTCCCTCTCTCATCCTTCTATCTCTCTCTCTCCATCCTTTTCTCTCTCTCTCTCCACCCTCTCTCTCTATCCATCCTTTTCTCTCTCTCCATCCTTTTCTCTCTCTCCATCCTCTTCTCTCTCTCCATCCTCTTCTCTCTCTCTCTCTCCATTCTCTCTCTCCATCCTCTCTCTCTCTCATCCTTTTCTCTCTCTCTCCATCCTCTTCTCTCTCTCTCTCTCTCCACCCTCTCTCTCTATCCATCCTTTTCTCTCTCTCCATCCTCTTCTCTCTCTCCATCCTCTTCTCTCTCTCTCTCTCCATTCTCTCTCTCCATCCTCTCTCTCTCTCATCCTTTTCTCTCTCTCTCCATCCTCTTCTCTCTCTCCATCCTCTTCTCTCTCTCTCCATACTTTCTCTCTCTCTCTCCATCCCCTCGCTCTCTCTCCATCCTTCTCTCTCTCCATCCTTCTCTCTCTCTCCATCCTCTCTCTCTCTCCATCCTTTTCTCTCTCTCCATCCTTCTCTCTCTCCATCCTTCTCTCTCTCCATCCTTCTCTCTCTCCATCCTCTCTCTCTCTCTCCATCCTTCTCTCTCTCTCCATCCTCTCTCTCCAACCTTTTCTCTCTCTCTCCATCCTCTTCTCTCTCTCTCCATACTTTTCTCTCTCTCTCTCATCCCCTCGCTCTCTCTCCATCCTCTCTCTCTCTCCATCCTTTTCTCTCTCTCTCATCCTCTCTCTCATCCTTCTCTCTCTCTCTCTCTCCATCCTCTTCTCTCTCTCTCCATCCTCTCTCTCTCTCCATCCTCTCTCTCTCCATCCTCTTCTCTCTCTCTCCATCCTTCTCTCTCTCCATCCTTTTCTCTCTCTCTCTCCATCCTTTTCTCTCTCCATCCTCTCTCTCTATCCTCTCTCTCCATCCTTTCTCTCTCTCTCCATCCTCTCTCTCTCTCCATCCTTCTCTTTCTCTCTCTCTCCTCCATCCCTCTCCTCCATTCCTCTCTCCTCTCATCCCTCTCCTCCATCCTTCTCTCTCTCTCCATCCTTCTCTCTCTCTCCATCCTTCTCTCCATCCTTTCTCTCTCTCTCCATCCTCTCTCTCTCTCCATCCTTCTCTTTCTCTCTCTCCATCTCTGTTTCTCCCTGTGGAGGTCTATCTGTGTGTGTTGTGTCGGCAGAGAGGCGAGGCGTGTGACACTCACGCTCCGTCAAGCGTCTGTCTTTAATGAGAGACCCAGGGGACAGAGACCTGACACACACACACACACACACACACACACACACACACACACACACACACACACACATATAAACAAGTGATTTTGGGGGGAGAGATATAGAGTGAAAGACTTGCCCTTTCTCTCTCTCTCTCGCTCTCTGTCTGTCTTACTGTCTCTCTCTCTGTCTCTCTCTCTGTCTCTCTCTCTCTCTCTCTCTCTCTCGCTTTCTCTCTCTCTTTCTCTCTCTCTGTCTCTCTCTCTCTCTGTCTCTCTCTCTCTCTACCTCTCTCTCTGTCTCTCTGTCTCTGTCTCTCTGTCTATCTCTCTCTGTCTCTCTCTCTGTCTCTCTCTCCCTCTCTCTGTCTCTCTCGGTCTATCTCTCTCTCTCTCTGTCTCTCTCTCTCTCTCTCTCTCTCAGTAGGAGTCTTTTAGATAATAGGAGTAGCCCGCTGCGCCTGTGACATTTTCAATTTCCCACCGGGAGGCGGAGACGCTGTCACAACTCCTGGAAAACTGTCAGACGCTCCGGAGAGAATGTTTTAGACACAGTTTTACTGAGAGAGAGAGAGAGATGGAGTGGGTGAGAAAGGGAGGGAGAGGGATGGAGAGAGAAAGAGGGAGAGAGAGAGACAGAGACAGAGAGAGAGAGAGAGAGAGAGAGAGAGAGAGAGAGAGAGAGAGAGAGAGAGAGAGAGAGAAAGAAAGAGGGAGGGAGAGATGGAGGGAGGGGGGAGAGATGTCCTCTCCCTCCCTCCTCTCTTCCCAGCCCTCTCTCTCTGCATCCGTTTGATAAAAACCAGTTCCACCACACACACACACACACACACACACACACACACACACACACACACACACACACACACACACACACACACACACACACACACACACACAGAGTTCATGTGCTTTCTGTTTCACACACTGATTGATAATATTCTCTCCTCAGGCCTGCCCAGAGATATGGAGACAGTACCACATCACGGTAAGACTGTGTGTGTGTGTGTGTGTGTGTGATATAGACCTCAGCCTAAGAGAAAAGAGCAGCTTGTTTGTCAATTAAAAGACGTGATAAAGCATGAAATGGGCTGCCAACAACCTCACGGGAGCAGACTGTGTCTGTAGACAGGGGTGGTCTGTCTGTCTGTCACTCTCCTCTATGGACATTAATTAGCCTGCTCAGTTTAATGGAAGGAGCTGCTTCATTAGACTACTGGAGGAGAGAGGAGGAGGAGGGAGGGAGAGGAGGGAGAGGAGAGAGAGAGGAGGAGGGAGAGGAGGGAGAGGAGAGAGAGAGGGGGAGGGAGAGAAGGAGGAGGAGAGAGGAGGTGAGGGAGAGAAGGAGGAGGAGAGAGGAGGTGGGAGAGAGAGGAGGAGGAGGGAGAGGGAGAAAGGAGGATGGATAGGAGGAGGGAGGGAGGGAGGGAGGAGGAGAGGAGGGAGAGAGGAGGATGGAGAGGAGGAGGAGGAGAGAGGAGGAGGGAGAGAGGAGGATGGATAGGAGGAGGGAGGGAGAGGAGGAGGGAGTAGGAGGAGGATGGAGAGGAGGAGGAGGGAGAGAGGAGGAGGAGGAGGAGGGACGGAGGGAGGGAGAGAGGAGGGAGAGGAGGAGGAGGAGGAGGGAGAGGAGGAGGAGGAGGAGGAGGGACGGAGGGAGGGAGAGAGGAGGAGGGAGAGGAGGAGGGAGAGGAGGAGGGAGGAGGAGGGAGAGGAGGAGGGAGGGAGGGAGGGAGGAGGAGGGAGAGAGAGGAGGAGGGGGGAGGGAGGGAGAGGAGGAGGAGGAGGAGGGAGAGAGAGGAGGGGGGAGAGAAGGGGAGGGAGAGGAGGAGGAGGGAGAGAGAGGAGGAGGGAGAGAGAGAGGGAGGGAGAGGAGGAGGGAGGGAGAGAGGAGGAGGAGGGAGGGAGAGGAGGAGGAGGAGGAGGAGGGGGAGAGGAGGGGAGAAGAGGAGGGAGAGGAGGAGGAGGAGGGAGAGAGGAGGGAGGGAGGGAGGGAGGAGGAGGAGGAGGGAGAGAGGAGGAGGAGGAGGGGGAGAGGAGGGAGGGAGGAGGAGGAGAGAGAGAGAGAGGAGGGAGAGAGGAGAAGGAGGGAGGGAGGAGGAGGAGAGAGAGAGAGAGGAGGGAGATCCTGTTGCTGAAGACCCTTCATGTTTATGTTTCCATGTCCACTCAGGGGTTTTCCTTCAGCGATGTCCGGCAGCCAATCAGGCTCTCAGTTACTGCCGGCTACATTTCCCACTTCGTATTAAACTCCTTTATATTTAAAACTCGTCTGTCGAACTCGATCCCTCTAGAATAAACAATCTGTAGGGAGAAAGGAGGACGAGGGAGAGAGGAGGAGGAGAGGAGGAGGGAGGGAGAGAGGAGGAGGGAGGGAGAGAGGAGGAGGAGGGAGAGAGGAGGACGAGGGAGAGAGGAGGAGGAGGGAGGGAGAGGGAGGAGATATTTAAAACTCGTCCGTCGAACTCGATCCCTCTAGAATAAACAATCTGCATCTCGTAGCCAACTGTTGACTGGCGCCTGTCGGTCACAAAGCTACTAGGGAGGGAGGGAGGGAGGAGGAGAGGAGGGAGAGAGGAGGAGGGAGAGGAGGAGGAGGAGAGAGGAGGAGGGAGAGAGGAGGATGGATAGGAGGAGGGAGGGAGAGGAGGAGGGAGGAGGATGGAGAGGAGGAGGATGGAGAGGAGGGAGAGAGGAGGAGGAGGAGGAGGGACGGAGGGAGGGAGAGAGGAGGGAGAGGAGGAGGAGGAGGAGGGAGAGGAGGAGGAGGAGGAGGGACGGAGGGAGGGAGAGAGGAGGAGGGAGAGGAGGAGGGAGAGGAGGAGGGAGGAGGAGGGAGAGGAGGAGGGAGGGAGGGAGGGAGGAGGAGGGAGAGAGAGGAGGGGGGAGGGAGGGAGAGGAGGAGGAGGAGGAGGGAGAGAGGGGAGAGAAGGGGAGGGAGAGGAGGAGGAGGGAGGGAGAGAGGAGGGAGAGAGAGGAGGAGGGAGAGAGAGAGGGAGGAGGAGGGAGGGAGAGAGGAGGAGGAGGGAGGGAGAGGAGGAGGAGGAGGAGGGGGAGAGGAGGGGAGAAGAGGAGGGAGAGGAGGAGGAGGAGGAGGGAGAGAGGAGGGAGGGAGGGAGGGAGGAGGAGGAGGAGGAGGAGGAGGGGGAGAGGAGGGAGGGAGGAGGAGGAGAGAGAGAGAGAGGAGGGAGAGAGGAGAAGGAGGGAGGGAGGAGGAGGAGGGAGGGAGAGGGAGGAGATATTTAAAACTCGTCCGTCGAACTCGATCCCTCTAGAATAAACAATCTGCATCTCGTAGCCAACTGTTGACTGGCGCCTGTCGGTCACAAAGCTACTAGGGAGGGAGGGAGGGAGGAGGAGAGGAGGGAGAGAGGAGGAGGGAGATCCTGTTGCTGAAGACCCTTCATGTTTATGTTTCCATGTCCACTCAGGGGTTTTCCTTCAGCGATGTCCGGCAGCCAATCAGGCTCTCAGTTACTGCCGGCTACATTTCCCACTTCGTATTAAACTCCTTTATATTTAAAACTCGTCTGTCGAACTCGATCCCTCTAGAATAAACAATCTGTAGGGAGAAAGGAGGACGAGGGAGAGAGGAGGAGGAGAGGAGGAGGGAGGGAGAGAGGAGGAGGGAGGGAGAGAGGAGGAGGAGGGAGAGAGGAGGACGAGGGAGAGAGGAGGAGGAGGGAGGGAGAGGGAGGAGATATTTAAAACTCGTCCGTCGAACTCGATCCCTCTAGAATAAACAATCTGCATCTCGTAGCCAACTGTTGACTGGCGCCTGTCGGTCACAAAGCTACTAGGGAGGGAGGGAGGGAGGAGGAGAGGAGGGAGAGAGGAGGAGGGAGAGGAGGAGGAGGAGAGAGGAGGAGGGAGAGAGGAGGATGGATAGGAGGAGGGAGGGAGAGGAGGAGGGAGTAGGAGGAGGATGGAGAGGAGGAGGATGGAGAGGAGGGAGAGAGGAGGAGGAGGAGGAGGGACGGAGGGAGGGAGAGAGGAGGGAGAGGAGGAGGAGGAGGAGGGAGAGGAGGAGGAGGAGGAGGGATGGAGGGAGGGAGAGAGGAGGAGGGAGAGGAGGAGGGAGGAGGAGGGAGAGGAGGAGGGAGGGAGGGAGGGGGGAGGGAGGGAGAGGAGGAGGAGGAGGAGGGAGAGAGAGGAGGGGGGAGAGAAGGGGAGGGAGAGGAGGAGGAGGGAGGGAGAGGAGGAGGAGGGAGGGAGAGAGGAGGGAGAGGAGGAGGAGGGAGGGAGAGAGGAGGGAGAGAGAGGAGGAGGGAGAGAGAGAGGGAGGGAGAGGAGGAGGGAGGGAGAGAGGAGGAGGAGGAGGGAGGGAGAGGGAGAGGAGGAGGAGGGGGAGAGGAGGGGAGAAGAGGAGGGAGAGGAGGAGGAGGAGGGAGAGAGGAGGGAGGGAGGGAGGGAGGGAGGGAGGAGGAGGAGGAGGAGGGAGAGAGGAGGAGGAGGAGGGGGAGAGGAGGGAGGGAGGAGGAGGAGAGAGAGAGAGAGGAGGGAGAGAGGAGAAGGAGGGAGGGAGGAGGAGGGAGATCCTGTTGCTGAAGACCCTTCATGTTTATGTTTCCATGTCCACTCAGGGGTTTTCCTTCAGCGATGTCCGGCAGCCAATCAGGCTCTCAGTTACTGCCGGCTACATTTCCCACTTCGTATTAAACTCCTTTATATTTAAAACTCGTCTCTCGAACTCGATCCCTCTAGAATAAACAATCTGTAGGGAGAAAGGAGGACGAGGGAGAGAGGAGGAGGAGAGGAGGAGGGAGGGAGAGAGGAGGAGGGAGGGAGAGAGGAGGAGGGAGAGAGGAGGACGAGGGAGAGAGGAGGACGAGGGAGAGAGGAGGAGGAGGGAGGGAGAGGGAGGAGATATTTAAAACTCGTCCGTCGAACTCGATCCCTCTAGAATAAACAATCTACATCTCGTAGCCAACTGTTGACTGGCGCCTGTCGGTCACAAAGCCAGCGATGACAGGGAAACGAAGGGAGAGGTTTCACTCTCCCCTAAATCTGTCCAGAATCGACCCAATGTGATTCTATGTGATTTAGGAGCTAAGATACAGGAAGTGAATTTGTCTCAGGGTAACGAAGGGAGAGGTTTCACTCTCCCCTAAATCTGTCCAGAATCAACCCAATGTGTTTCCATGTGATTTAGGAGCTAAGATACAGGAAGTGAATTTGTCTCAGGGAAACAAAACCTCTCTCCTACATTTGATACAGGATGTGAATTTGTCTCAGAGGAACATTTGCCAGCGATGATAGGGAAACGAAGGGAGAGGTTTCACTCTCCCCTACATTTGTTTTGTGTCACGTTCATTTATTTCACGTAGCGGAGTCATGGCGTCATGGTAACCTGTTTCCGGTGTCTTGATTGACAGCTAGTGTTGACTATTTTTTTTTTAACAATTGTTTTATTTTATTTAACCTTTTTATTTAACTAGTCAGTTATGAACATAATTCTTATTTATATTCTGATCCCGCCAAACCCGGACGCCGCCCTATCACGGCCTTGGATTGAACCCCGGGCTGTAATGACGCTGGGCTGTAATGAACCCCGGGCTGTAATGAACCCCGGGCTGTAATGAACCCCGGGCCTGTAATGAACCCCGGGCTGTAATGAACCCCAGGCTGTAATGACGCTGGGGGGGGGGGGGGGGGGGGGGCACCATGATATTTTTTGTTTTGACTTGGATAAAAACTATGGATGGAAACACGGTTAGTGACGCTGACGTGAGTGCAGCCAGTCGAATGGCATCGTGTGGCAGAGACGTTCTTCGGACTAATGATTTAATCTTGGCTCCTGGACGGCCTTGGCTTTTTTTGGTGAATATCTGCAGATCGAATCTGAAAAAAACGATGGTGAATCTTCACGACAGGAACAACATCGTTGTGGAGAGACTCATTCTGGTCCACATGTCATCATTAGGGCCCTCAAGGACTCCAGGCATTTAAACAGAATTTAACAATATAAATAATAATAATAATAATAAATATAAATAATATTAATTATTACTTTGTCCAAGTTTACCATTAAACACGAACAGAATGCGTCAGTGATTCGTATTTCCTGGAACTTTCTGAAGAGGAAATGAGAACGCCGTCCTGTCTGTCTGTCTGTCTGTCTGCCTGCCTGCCTGCCTGCCTGCCTGTCTGTCTGTCTGTCTGTCTGTCTGTCTGTCTGTCTGCCTCTTTCTGTCTGTCTGCCTCTCCCTGTCTGTCTGTCTGTCTGTCTGTCTGTCTGCCTCTGTCTGTCTGCCTGCCTCTCTCTGTCTGTCTGTCTGTCTGTCTGCCTCTCTGTCTGTCTGCCTCTCTGTCTGTCTGCCTCTCGGTGTAGTCATTAGTCATGATGCTGAGTGTGATTTTGAGAGACGGAAACCTGGAAAACCAAAACCATACATTTATTTAAGAAGATAATTATTATTATTTTTTTATAAAATCCACAATCGAAGAACAAACATCATTGTGGTAATTCATATCTTGTAGCAAAACTTGTAACTAAGACTTTAATCTCAAGAGAAAGACAGGTTAAAGGTTTAAATATTATTTGACTTAGTTGAAATAGTCCTGATCCAATAGGCCTAGAAAATACACTGAATTTATTTTCAGTCATTTAAATTGTAAAGCCATGTTTTTCAACACGATGCCACAACTAATATTTCAGACGGGATCAATGCATTACAATGTACCAGAGTTCACCAACATAGAGCTCCTTCTGCAAAAAAACACACAATCTTAACCAGTGGGGCAACCTCCCCCCAGACACCCCTCCCGGCTGGCTACTCTATGGACCTGCAGTGGTAGTGACATTTAGACTATAGTCATTTAGCTGACGTTCTGAGCCAGAGCCACGTACAGGACATTCATCTAGAGTAGAGTCAGGACCACAACCTCATACCTCCAGGTAGAGTCAGTACCACCACCTCATACCTCCAGGTAGAGTCAGTACCCACCTCATACCTCCAGGTAGAGTCAGTACCACCACCTCATACCTCCAGGTAGAGTCAGGACCACCTCATACCTCCAGGTAGAGTCAGTACACCACCTCATACCTCCAGGTAGAGTCAGGACCACACCTCATACCTCCAGGTAGAGTCAGGACCACACCTCATACCTCCAGGTAGAGTCAGTACCACCATCCTCATACCTCCAGGTAGAGTCAGGACCACCTCATACCTCCAGGTAGAGTCAGGACCACCTCCTCATACCTCCAGGTAGAGTCAGGACCTCCTCATACCTCCAGGTAGAGTCAGGACCCCCTCATACCTCCAGGTAGAGTCAGGACCACCTACCTCATACCTCCAGGTAGAGTCAGTACCACCTCATACCTCCAGGTAGAGTCAGGACCACCTCCTCATACCTCCAGGTAGAGTCAGGACCACCTCCTCATACCTCCAGGTAGAGTCAGGACCACCTCATACCTCCAGGTAGAGTCAGGACCACCTCATACCTCCAGGTAGAGTCAGGACCCACCTCATACCTCCAGGTAGAGTCAGGACCACCACCTCATACCTCCAGGTAGAGTCAGGACCACCACCTCATACCTCCAGGTAGAGTCAGTACCACCACCTCATACCTCCAGGTAGAGTCAGGACCACCTCATACCTCCAGGTAGAGTCAGGACCACCACCTCATACCTCCAGGTAGAGTCAGGACCACCACCTCATACCTCCAGGTAGAGTCAGGACCACCACCTCATACCTCCAGGTAGAGTCAGGACCACCACCTCATACCTCCAGGTAGAGTCAGGACCACCTCATACCTCCAGGTAGAGTCAGGACCACCTCATACCTCCAGGTAGAGTCAGGACCACCTCATACCTCCAGGTAGAGTCAGGACCACCTCATACCTCCAGGTAGAGTCAGGACCACCTCATACCTCCAGGTAGAGTCAGGAC